>NC_092162.1:73352374-73364874 GCF_045791955.1 Oncorhynchus clarkii lewisi
CTCCCTCCCTCCCACCATCCCTCCCTCCCTCCCTCCCTCCCTCCCACTCACTAGATAGAACAGCTGTGCTCAGACTGACAGAGATCTAGTTCCAGCTGGGGCTCTGTTATCCAGCTCCGTGTGTGTGTGTGTGTGTGTGTGTGTGTCTTTGCTGACCGCAGGAGGATAAATGTGAGCGTGTGATTGGTATTATAGGAACAGCAGGGAAAATAGATCCTGTAAAGTCTTCTATAACAAGATCCCTTAACTCCATCGACATCTAAACAATTAGAGGAGTAGAGATACAAGCTAGGTCATTTACTGTTAGAGAGATACAAGCTAGGTTATTTACTGTTAGAGAGATACAAGCTAGGTTATTTACTGTTAGAGAGGTACAAGCTAGGTTATTTACTGTTAGAAGAGTAGAGATACAAGCTAGGTTATTTATGTTAGAGGAGCAGGGATACAAGCTAGGTTATTTACTGTTAGAGAGGTAGAGATACAAGCTAGATTATTTACTGTTAGAGGAGTAGAGATACAAGCTAGGTTATTTATGTTAGAGGAGCAGGGATACAAGCTAGGTTATTTACTGTTAGAGGAGTAGAGATACAAGCTATGTTATTTACTGTTAGAGAGGTAGAGATACAAGCTAGGGTATTTATGTTAGAGGAGCAGGGATACAAGCTAGGTTATTTACTGTTAGAGGAGTAGAGATACAAGCTAGGTTATTTATGTTAGAGGAGCAGGGATACAAGCTAGGTTATTTACTGTTAGAGAGGTAGAGATACAAGCTAGGTTATTTACTGTTAGAGGAGTAGAGATACAAGCTAGGTTATTTATGTTAGAGGAGCAGGGATACAAGCTAGGTTATTTACTGTTAGAGAGGTAGAGATACAAGCTAGGTTATTTACTGTTAGAGAGGTAGAGATACAAGCTAGGTTATTTACTGTTAGAGAGGTATAGATACAAGCTAGGTTATTTACTGTTAGAGAAGTAGAGATACAAGCTAGGTTATTTACTGTTAGAGAGGTAGAGATACAAGCTAGGTTATTTACTGTTAGAGAGGTAGAGATACAAGCTAGGTTATTTACTGTTAGAGAGGTAGAGATACAAGCTAGGTTATTTACTGTTAGAGAGGTAGAGATACAAGCTAGGTTATTTACTGTTAGAGAGGTAGAGATACAAGCTAGGTTATTTACTATTAGAGGAGTAGAGATACACGCTAGGTTATTTACTGTTAGAGGAGTAGAGATACAATCTAGGTTATTTACTGTTAGAGGAGTAGAGATACAAGCTAGGTTATTTATGTTAGAGGAGCAGGGATACAAGCTAGGTTATTTACTGTTAGAGGAGTAGAGATACAAGCTAGGTTATTTACTATTGTCCCCTGCTCCAGTCTGTAACCCAGATAGAACCCTGTCTCTATTCTAGAACCTCCCCTGCTCCTGTCTGTAACCCAGATAGAACCCTGTCTCTGTTCTAGAACCTCCCCTGCTCCAGTCTGTAACCCAGATAGAACCCTGTCTCTATTCTAGAACCTCCCCTTCTCCAGTCTGTAACCCAGATAGAACCATGTCTCTATTCTAGAACCTCCCCTACTCCAGTCTGTAACCCAGATAGAACCCTGTTACTATTCTTGAACCTCCCCTGCTCCTGTATGTAACCCAGATATAACCCTTATCCAGAGTCACTACAGAGTTGAGTCATTAAGCAGAATCTCTTATCCAGAGTCACTACAGTTGTGAGTCATTAAGCAGACTCTCTGATCCAGAGCCACTACAGTAGTGAGTCATTAAGCAGACTCTCTGATCCAGAGTCACTACAGTAGTGAGTCATTTAGCAGACACTTTTTAAAATTTTTTACCCCTTTTTCTCCCCAATTTCGTGGTGTCCAATTGTTGTAGTAGCTACTATCTTGTCTCATCGCTACAACTCCCGTACGGGCTCGGGAGAGACGAAGGCTGAATGTCATGCGTCCTCCGATACACAACCCAACCAGCCGTACTGCTTCTTAACACAGCCGCAATGTGTCGGAGGAAACACCGTGCACCTGGCAACCTTGGCTAGCGCGCACTGCCACAGGAGTCGCTGGTGCGCGATGAGACCTAACCCGGACGACGCTAGGACGACGGACGACGCTAGGCCAATTGTGCGTTACGACAGAGCCTGGGCGCGAACCCAGGGACTCTGATGGCACAGCTGGCGCTGCAGTACAGCACCCTTAACCACTGCGCCACCCGGGAGGCCCATTAGCAGACTCTCTTATCCAGAGTCACTACAGTAGTGACTGCATCAGTTTTCATACTTTTTCCTTCATTATGTTTACATGTCCTTCCTGATACCTAGAGAGAAACAGAGTTATTGATATACTGTAGTACTCCATAGTACTATACCATACCGTAACTCTTCACCGGTTAACATGGTTAACGACTGACAATACTGATTAAACTCTCTCTCTCTCTCCCTCTCTGTCTGCCTCTCTCCAGCCTCGCCCATGCTGTCCCATAGGTTTGTGACTGTGCGTCGGGGCAGCCCTGCGGCCCGGTCAGGTCAGATCCAGCCGGGTGACCAGCTAGAGGCAGTGGAGGGGCGGTCCGTTGTCACCCTGCCTCACAGAGACCTGGCACAGATACTGAGACGTGCCGGAAACACACTCAGGCTCACCATCATACCAAGACTTAACACCAGTGAGTTATATACATACCAGTATCTAGTTATATACATACCAATATCTAGTTATATACCTACCAATATCTAGTTATATACATACCAATATCTAGTTATATACCTACCAATATCTAGTTATATCTAGTTATATACATACCAGTATCTAGTTATATACATACCAATATCTAGTTATATACATACCAATATCTAGTTATATACATACCAGTATCTAGTTATATACATACCAATATCTAGTTATATACATACCAATATCTAGTTATATACATACCAATATCTAGTTATATACATACCAATATCTAGTTATATACCTACCAATATCTAGATATATCTAGTTATATAAATACCAATATCTAGTTATATCTAGTTATATACATACCAATATCTAGTTATATACATACCAGTATCTAGTTATATACATACCAATATCTAGTTATATACCTACCAATATCTAGATATATCTAGTTATATACATTCCAATATCTAGTTATATCGAGTTATATACATTCCAATATCTAGTTATATCTAGTTATATACATACCAATATCTAGTTATATACCTACCAATATCTAGTTATATACCTACCAATATCTAGTTATATACCTACCAATATCTAGTTATATCTAGTTATATACCTACCAATATCTAGTTATATCTAGTTATATACATTCCAATATCTAGTTATATCTAGTTATATACATACCAATATCTAGTTATATACCTACCAATATCTAGTTATATCTAGTTATATACATACCAATATCTCGTTATATCTAGTTATATACCTACCAATATCTAGTTATGTCTAGTTATATACATTCCAATATCTAGTTATATCTAGTTATATACATACCAATATCTAGTTATATACATACCAATATCTAGTTATATAAATACCAATATCTAGTTATATCTAGTTATATACATACCAATATCTAGTTATATCTAGTTATATACATACCAATATCTAGTTATATACCTACCAATATCTAGTTATATCTAGTTATATACATACCAGTATCTAGTTATATACCTACCAATATCTAGTTATATCTAGTTATATACATTCCAATATCTAGTTATATCTAGTTATATACATACCAATATCTAGTTATATACATACCAATATCTAGTTATATAAATACCAATATCTAGTTATATCTAGTTATATACATACCAATATATAGTTATATACATACCAATATCTAGTTATATACCTACCAATATCTAGTTATATCTAGTTATATACATACCAATATCTAGTTATATGCATACCAATATCTAGTTATATACCTACCAATATCTAGTTATATCTAGTTATATACATACCAATATCTAGTTATATACATACCAATATCTAGTTATATACCTACCAATATCTAGTTATATACATACCAGTATCTAGTTATATACATACCAGTATCTAGTTATATACATACCAATATCTAGTTATATACATACCAATATCTAGATATATCTAGTTATATACATTCCAATATCTAGTTATATCGAGTTATATACATACCAATATCTAGTTATATACATACCAATATCTAGTTATATAAATACCAATATCTAGTTATATCTAGTTATATACATACCAATATCTAGTTATATCTAGTTATATACATACCAATATCTAGTTATATACGTACCAATATCTAGTTATATCTAGTTATATACATACCAGTATCTAGTTATATACCTACCAATATCTAGTTATATACCTACCAATATCTAGTTATATCTAGTTATATACCTACCAATATCTAGATATATCTAGTTATATACATTCCAATATCTAGTTATATCTAGTTATATACATACCAATATCTAGTTATATACCTACCAATATCTAGTTATATACATACCAATATCTAGTTATATACCTACCAATATCTAGTTATATCTAGTTATATACCTACCAATATCTAGATATATCTAGTTATATACATTCCAATATCTAGTTATATCTAGTTATATACATACCAATATCTAGTTATATACATACCAATATCTAGTTATATACCTACCAATATCTAGTTATATCTAGTTATATACATACCAATATCTAGTTATATCTAGTTATATACCTACCAATATCTAGTTATATCTAGTTATATACATTCCAATATCTAGTTATATCTAGTTATATACATACCAATATCTAGTTATATACATACCAATATCTAGTTATATAAATACCAATATCTAGTAATATCTAGTTATATACATACATATATCTAGTTATATCTAGTTATATACATTCCAATATCTAGTTATATCTAGTTATTTACATACCAGTATCTAGTTATATACCTACCAATATCTAGTTATATACCTACCAATATCTAGTTATATAAATACCAATATCTAGTTATATACCTACCAATATCTAGTTATATACCTACCAATATCTAGTTATATACATACCAGTATCTAGTTTTATACCTACCAATATCTAGTTATATACCTACCAATATCTAGTTATATACATACCAGTATCTAGTTATATACATACCAATATCTAGTTATATACATACCAATATCTAGTTATATACCTACCAATATCTAGTTATATACCTACCAATATTTAGTTATATACCTTCCAGTATCTAGTTATATACCTACCAATATCTAGTTATATACCTACCAATATCTAGTTATATACCTACCAATATCTAGTTATATACATACCAATATCTAGTTATATACCTACCAATATCTAGTTATATACATACCAGTATCTAGTTATATACATACCAATATCTAGTTATATACCTACCAATATCTAGTTATATACCTACCAATATCTAGTTATATCTAGTTATATACCTACCAATATCTAGATATATCTAGTTATATACATTCCAATATCTAGTTATATCTAGTTATATACATACCAATATCTAGTTATATACATACCAATATCTAGTTATATACCTACCAATATCTAGTTATATCTAGTTATATACATACCAATATCTAGTTATATCTAGTTATATACCTACCAATATCTAGTTATATCTAGTTATATACATTCCAATATCTAGTTATATCTAGTTATATACATACCAATATCTAGTTATATACATACCAATATCTAGTTATATAAATACCAATATCTAGTTATATCTAGTTATATACATACCAATATCTAGTTATATCTAGTTATATACATACCAGTATCTAGTTATATACCTACCAATATCTAGTTATATACCTACCAATATCTAGTTATATACCTACCAATATCTAGTTATATACATACCAGTATCTAGTTATATACCTACCAATATCTAGTTATATACCTACCAATATCTAGTTATATACATACCAGTATCTAGTTATATACCTACCAATATCTAGTTATATACATACCAATATCTAGTTATATACCTACCAATATCTAGTTATATACCTACCAATATCTAGTTATATACCTACCAATATCTAGTTATATACATACCAGTATCTAGTTATATACCTACCAATATCTAGTTATATACCTACCAATATCTAGTTATATACATACCAGTATCTAGTTATATACCTACCAATATCTAGTTATATACATACCAATATCTAGTTATATACCTACCAATATCTAGTTATATACCTACCAATATCTAGTTATATACCTACCAATATCTAGTTATATACATACCAATATCTAGTTATATACCTACCAATATCTAGTTATATACCTACCAATATCTAGTTATATACATACCAGTATCTAGTTATATACCTACCAATATCTAGTTATATACATACCAATATCTAGTTATATACCTACCAATACCTAGTTATATACCTACCAATATCTAGTTATATACATACCAGTATCTATTTATATACCTACCAATATCTAGTTATATACATACCAATATCTAGTTATATACCTACCAATATCTAGTTATATACCTACCAATATCTAGTTATATACCTACCAATATCTAGTTATACACATACCAATATCTAGTTATATACATACCAATATCTAGTTATATACCTACCAATATCTAGTTATATACCTACCAGTATCTAGTTATATGCATACCAATATCTAGTTACATGTCACCCTCCCTAGGAGAGGGGGTGACCTTGATAATTTATTGTTAAGAACAAATTCTTATTTACAATAACAGCCAACCGGGGAACAGTGGGTTAACTGCCTTGTTCAGGGGCAGAACGACAGTTTTTTACCTTGTCAGCTCGGGGACTCGATCCAGTTACTGGCCCAACGTTCTAACCACTAGGCTACCTACTGGTTACTGGCCCAACGCTCTAACCACTGGGCTATCTGCTCGTTACTAGTCCAACACTCTAACCACTAGGCTACCTGCTGGTTACTAGTCCAACACTCTGACCACTGGGCTACCTGCCCACTCTCAAATTCATAGACAGAGCTATGGATGCAAGGACTGACCATTCATGTTATCAACATGATAGTTTTAACTATGTGTTGAGGCTCTAGTGTTTTGTTTACATTTACTTTTACTACAAACATTTAAGTTAAACAAGTTCATGTTTTGTGTTCTGATGGGGTACAACAGATGAACTAAGCTCATGAGGCATTTAGAAGTTATATTCTTCAAGAATCAATGGGTTCATATCATGAATTTCCCAAAGTCCCCAAAAATGTATGTAAGAAACTGCACATTGCCCCTTTACCTTTCTTATCTTCTTCCCTTAGAGTCCTCTAATCAGTCTTCCTTTAGACTCCTCTAATCAGTCTTCCCTTAGACTCCTCTAATCTGTCTTCCCTTAGACTCCTCTAATCTGTCTTCCCTTAGACTCATCTAATCAGTCTTCCCTTAGAGTCCTCTAATCTGTCTTCCCTTAGACTCCTCTAATCAGTCTTCCTTTAGACTCCTCTAATCAGTCTTCCCTTAGAGTCCTCTAATCAGTCTTCCTTTAGACTCCTCTAATCAGTCTTCCCTTAGACTCCTCTAATCTGTCTTCCCTTAGACTCCTCTAATCTGTCTTCCCTTAGACTCATCTAATCAGTCTTCCCTTAGAGTCCTCTAATCTGTCTTCCCTTAGACTCTTCTAATCAGTCTTCCTTTAGACTCCTCTAATCAGTCTTCCCTTAGAGTCCTCTAATCAGTCTTCCTTTAGAGTCCTCTAATCAGTCTTCCCTTAGACTCCTCTAATCTGTCTTCCCTTAGACTCATCTAATCAGTCTTCCCTTAGAGTCCTCTAATCTGTCTTCCCTTAGACTCCTCTAATCAGTCTTCCTTTAGACTCCTCTAATCAGTCTTCCCTTAGAGTCCTCTAATCTGTCTTCCCTTAGACTCCTCTAATCAGTCTTCCTTTAGACTCCTCTAATCAGTCTTCCCTTAGAGTCCTCTAATCAGTCTTCCTTTAGAGTCCTCTAATCAGTCTTCCCTTAGAGTCCTCTAATCAGTCTTCCCTTAGAGTCCTCTAATCTGTCTTCCCTTAGACTCCTCTAATCTGTCAGAAGGCCCAGAGTTAGAGGCTGACGGCAGGACAAGGAAAAGCCACAGACGGAGGCCCAAGGTGAGGCTTGTATGTGCATTTTTTATTTATTTATTCATAGTTGTTTTGTGTGTCCATCATGTCAGATAATTTCCTCTCTAATAATTTGGTGTATTTACAATTGCCCGGTCAATCCCAGAGCGATAGTATCATCTTTCTGTCCTCTCTAACTCTCTCCTTCTAGCAGCAGGACCAGCGTTACTATAGTGCAGACCTAGAGAGAGGTCCTACAGGTTTTGGCTTCAGTCTGCGGGGGGGCAGTGAGTACAACATGGGCCTGTATGTCCTGGGACTGATGGAGGGAGGACCTGCCTCGCGCAGCCACAAGATACAGGTGAGATAGTCAGCTGGGTGTGTTGGGGACTGATGGAGGGAGGACCTGCCTCGCGCAGCCACAAGATACAGGTGAGACAGTCAGCTGGGTGTGTTGGGGACTGATGGAGGGAGGGTCTGCTTCGCGCAGCCACAAGATACAGGTGAGATAGTCATCTGGGTATGTGTGTGTCTGTCTGTGTGTGTGTGTGTGTGTGTGTGTGTGTGTGTGTGTGTGTGTGTGTGTGTGTGTGTGTGTGTGTGTGTGTGTGTGTGTGGTAGTTGTCGTTGTGTAACCTGTATTGTATTGCTGTGGTGTAGGTGAGTGACCAGCTGGTGGAGATAAATGGTGACAGTACAACAGGAATGACCCACAGCCAGGCCGTAGAGCAGATAAGAAGAGGAGGACATCGTATACACCTGGTGCTGAAGAAAGGAAACGGATACGTCCCAGACTATGGTAAGAGACAGGGAGGAAGGATACGTCCCAGACTATGGTAAGAGACAGGGAGGAAGGATACGTCCCAGACTATGGTAAGCGACAGGGAAGGATATGTCCCAGACTATGGTAAGAGACAAGGAGGAAGGATGCGTCCCAGACTATGGTAAGAGACAGGGAGGAAGGATACGTCCCAGACTATGGTAAGAGACAGGGAGGAAGGATACGTCCCAGACTATGGTAAGAGACAGGGAAGGATATGTCCCAGATTATGGTAAGAGACAGGGAGGAAGGATACGTCCCAGACTATGGTAAGAGACAGGGAGGAAGGATACGTCCCAGACTATGGTAAGAGACAGGGAGGAAGGATACGTCCCAGACTATGGTAAGAGACAGGGAAGGATATGTCCCAGACTATGGTAAGAGACAAGGAGGAAGGATACGTCCCAGACTATGGTAAGAGACAGGGAGGAAGGATACGTCCCAGACTATGGTAAGAGACAGGGAGGAAGGATACGTCCCAGACTATGGTAAGAGACAGGGAAGGATATGTCCCAGATTATGGTAAGAGACAGGGAGGAAGGATACGTCCCAGACTATGGTAAGAGACAGGGAGGAAGGATACGTCCCAGACTATGGTAAGAGACAGGGAGGAAGGATACGTCCCAGACTATGGTAAGAGACAGGGAAGGATACGTCCCAGACTATGGTAAGAGACAGGGAAGGATACGTCCCAGACTATGGTTAGAGACAGGGAAGGATATGTCCCAGACTATGGTAAGAGACAGGGAAGGGAGGAAGGATACATCCCAGACTATGGTAAGAGACAGGGAGGAAGGATACGTCCCAGACTATGGTAAGAGACAGGTAAGGATATGTCCCAGTCGATGGTAAGAGACAGGGAAGGGAGGAAGGATACGTCCCAGACTATGGTAAGAGACAGGGAGGAAGGATACGTCCCAGACTATGGTAAGAGACAGGGAAGGATACGTCCCAGACTATGGTAAGAGACAGGGAGGAAGGATACGTCCCAGACTATGGTAAGAGACAGGGAAGGGAGGAAGGATACGTCCCAGACTATGGTAAGAGACAGGGAAGGGAGGAAGGATATGTCCCAGACTATGGTAAGAGACAGGGAAGGATACGTCCCAGACTATGTTAAGAGACAGGGAGGAAGGATACGTCCCAGACTATGGTAAGAGACAGGGAGGAAGGATACGTCCCAGACTATGGTAAGAGACAGGGAGGAAGGATACGTCCCAGACTATGGTAAGAGACAGGGAAGGGAGGAAGTATACGTCCCAGAATATGGTAAAAGACAGGGAAGGATACGTCCCAGACTATGGTAAGAGACTGGGTAGGGAGGAAGGATACGTCCCAGACTGTGGTAAGAGACAGGGTAGGGAGGAAAGATACGTCCCAGACTATGGTGAGAGACAGGGAGGAAGGATACGTCCCAGACTATGGTAAGAGACAGGGTAGGGAGGAAGGACAGGTCCCATACTATGGTAAGAGACAGGGAGGAAGGATATGTCCCAGACTATGGTACGAGACAGGGAAGAAGGATACGTCCCAGACTATGGTAAGAGACAGGGAGGAAGGGAGGATACGTCCCAGACTATGGTAAGAGACAGGGAGAAAGGGAGGATACGTCCTAGACTATGGTAAGAGACAGGCAGGAAGGGAGGATACGTCCCAGACTATGGTGAGAGACAGGGAGGAAGGATACGTCCCAGACTATGGTAAGAGACAGGGTAGGGAGGAAGGATATGTCCCAGACTATGGTAAGAGACAGGGAAGGGAGTAAGGATATGTCCCAGACTATGGTAAGAGACAGGGAAGGGAGTAAGGATATGTCCCAGACTATGGTAAGAGACAGGGAGGAAGGATATGTCCCAGACTATGGTAAAAGAGAGGGAGGAAGGATACGTCCCAGACTATGGTAAGAGACAGGGAGGAAGGGAGGATACGTCCCAGACTATGGTAAGAGACAGGGAGAAAGGGAGGATACGTCCCAGACTATGGTAAGAGACAGGCAGGAAGGGAGGATACGTCCCAGACTATGGTAAGAGACAGGGAGGAAGGAAGGATATGTCCCAGACTATGGTAAGAGACAGGGAGGAAGGGAGGATACGTCCCAGACTATGGTAAGAGACAGGGTAGGGAGGAAAGATACGTCCCAGACTATGGTGAGAGACAGGGAGGAAGGATACGTCCCAGACTATGGTAAGAGACAGGGTAGGGAGGAAGGATATGTCCCAGACTATGGTAAGAGACAGGGAGGAAGGATATGTCCCAGACTATGGTAAGAGACAGGGAAGAAGGATACGTCCCAGACTATGGTAAGAGACAGGGAGGAAGGGAGGATACGTCCCAGACTATGGTAAGAGACAGGGAGAAAGGGAGGATACGTCCTAGACTATGGTAAGAGACAGGCAGGAAGGGAGGATACGTCCCAGACTATGGTGAGAGACAGGGAGGAAGGATACGTCCCAGACTATGGTAAGAGACTGGGTAGGGAGGAAGGATATGTCCCAGACTATGGTAAGAGACAGGGAAGGGAGGAAGGATATATCCCAGACTATGGTAAGAGACAGGGAGGAAGGATATGTCCCAGACTATGGTAAGAGACAGGGAGGAAGGATATGTCCCAGACTATGGTAAGAGAGAGGGAGGAAGGATACGTCCCAGACTATGGTAAGAGACAGGGAGGAAGGGAGGATACGTCCCAGACTATGGTAAGAGACAGGGAGGAAGGAAGGATATGTCCCAGACTATGGTAAGAGACAGGGAGGAAGGGAGGATACGTCCCAGACTATGGTAAGAGACAGGGTAGGGAGGAAAGATACGTCCCAGACTATGGTGAGAGACAGGGAGGAAGGATACGTCCCAGACTATGGTAAGAGACAGGGTAGGGAGGAAGGATATGTCCCAGACTATGGTAAGAGACAGGGAGGAAGGATATGTCCCAGACTATGGTAAGAGACAGGGAAGAAGGATACGTCCCAGACTATGGTAAGAGACAGGGAGGAAGGGAGGATACGTCCCAGACTATGGTAAGAGACAGGGAGAAAGGGAGGATACGTCCTAGACTATGGTAAGAGACAGGCAGGAAGGGAGGATACGTCCCAGACTATGGTGAGAGACAGGGAGGAAGGATACGTCCCAGACTATGGTAAGAGACTGGGTAGGGAGGAAGGATATGTCCCAGACTATGGTAAGAGACAGGGAAGGGAGGAAGGATATATCCCAGACTATGGTAAGAGACAGGGAGGAAGGATATGTCCCAGACTATGGTAAGAGACAGGGAGGAAGGATATGTCCCAGACTATGGTAAGAGAGAGGGAGGAAGGATACGTCCCAGACTATGGTAAGAGACAGGGAGGAAGGGAGGATACGTCCCAGACTATGGTAAGAGACTGGGAGGGGAGGTGGGTGAGACATAAGAGAAACCTAACAAAGATCCATTTGGGATGTAAACTGTTTGTGCGTCTCGGTGAAGGACATGACTATTGCTAGAACATTAGACAGCATCTAAAACCCTGATTGGTCTCTTGGTGACCTTTATTGACCCATTCTG
>NC_092162.1:73369874-73435519 GCF_045791955.1 Oncorhynchus clarkii lewisi
AAACCAGAATGGATTGTTAGCACCGCCTAGAGGCTATAGTGATGTATTGTAATACCACTATGTTAACATTATAATATTCCACTTTGTTTATATCATATCATGTTTGCATTATATTTTATGTAGATGATTTATTGAATTTTTTTGTTGTAAAAATATTTGACTGAGATTTAGATAAATGATTTGCTCCTGCTTGCTTATCGTGGATTGTAAATGCTTCTCCTTCACCTCTTTCACATGAAGTTTTAGGATGTGGTGTTACAGATGTCTGGGGGAACAGTAATTATGTTGTCATATATATATAGTTGAGAAAAGCTGGTAACTTTCCCAACAATCTTGTTACATTCCCCAAATCTCCTGCTTTTCCAGAAAACCCTATTGGAAGATGTCTGGAATCAGGATAAGCAGAACTTCTGAAATCCTCCAATCAGGACTTCAGGAAAACCTGGACATTTTTGGAAAGTTACCGTTATACAGTTGAAGTCGGAAGTTTATGTACACTTAGGTTGGAGTCATTTAAAACTCGTTTTTCAACCACTCCACAAATTTCTTGATAACAAACTATAGTTTTGGGAAGTCGGTTCGGACGTCTACTTTGTGACTGACACAAGTAATTTTTCCAACAATTGTTTACAGAAATATTATTTGACTTATAATTCACTGTATCACAATTCCAGTAGGTCAGAAGTTTACATACACTAAGTTGAATGTGCCTTTAAACAGCTTGGACAATTCCAGAAAATGATGTCATGGCGTTAAAAGCTTCTGATAGGCTAATTGACATCATTTGAGTCAATTGGAGGTGTACCTGTGGATGTATTTCAAGACCTACCTTCAAACTCAGTGGCTCTTTGCTTGACATCATGGGAAAATCTAAAGAAATCAGCCATGAGCTCAGAAAAAATATTGTAGACCTCCACAAGTCTGATTCATCCTTGGGAGCAATTTCCAAACGCCTGAAGGTACCATGTTCATCTGTACAAACAATAGTACGCAAGTATAAACACCATGGGACCACGCAACCGTCATACCGCTCAGGATGGAGACGTGTTCTGTCTCCTAGAGATGAACGTACTTTGGTGCGAAAAATGCAAATCAATCCCAGAACAACAGCAAAGTACCTTGTGAAGATGCTGGAGGAAACAGGTACAAAAGTATCTATATCCACAGTAAAATGAGTCCTGTATCGACATAACCTGAAAGGCCGCTCATCAAGGAGGAAGCCACTGCTCCAAAACCGCCATAAAAATGCCAGACTATGGTTTGCAACTGCACATGGGGACAAAGATTGTACTTTTTGGAGAGATGTCCTCTGGTCTGATGAAACAAAAATAGAACTGTTTGGCCATAATGACCATCGTTATGTTTGGAGGAAAAAGGGGGAAGCTTGCAAGCCGAAGAACACCATCCCATCCGTGAAGCACGGGGGTGGCAGCATCATGTTGTGGGGGTGATTTGCTGCAGGAGGGACTGGTGCACTTCACAAAATAGATGGCATCATCAGGCAGGAAAATTATGTGGATATATTGAAGCAACATCTCAAGACATCAGTCAGGAAGTTAAAGCTTGGTCGCAAATGGGTCTTCCAAATGGACAATGACCCCAAGCATACTTCCAACATTGTGGCAAAATGGCTTAATGACAACAAAGTCAAGGTATTGGAATGACCATCACAAAACCCTGAACACAATCCTATAGAACTGAAAAAGCGTGTTCTAGCAAGAAGGCCTACAAACCTGACTCAGTTACACCAGCTCTGGCAGGAGGAATGGGCCAAAATTCACCCTACTTATTGTGGGAAGCTTGTGGAAGGCTACCTGAAACGTTTGACCCAAGTTAAACAATTTAAAGGCAATGCTACCAAATACTAATTGAGTGTATGTAAACTTCTGATCTCCTGGGAATGTGATGAAAGAAATAAAAGCTGAAATAAATAATTCTCTCTACTAATATTCTAACATTTCACATTCTCAAAATAAAGTGGTGATCCTAACTGACCTAAGACAGGGCATTTTTACTAGGATCAAATGCCAGGAATAGTGAAAAACTGAGTTTAAATGTATTTGGCTAAGGTGTATGTAAACTTCCGACTTCAACAGTATAAAGGTTATGTACTGTATAACTGCACAGTTGTAGAGACTCGTGCCTTTCATTTTCTAGCCAAGCCGCTTTTAACCAAATCGAGTATTGACAGTGAAGCTTTTACAATGGTTACATCTAAAATCGCACCCTAATCCCTATATAGTGCACTATTTTTGACCAGAGCTGGTTGAAAGTAGTGCCCAATGTCAGGAATAGGGTGCCATTTTGGACACATTCTTTACCCAGTTGAACAAATACTTTAAAAGCAGATACTCTATTTGAGTTGTTTTTTTAAATACTCAGATTGAACAGTGGGTGAATTGAAGATGTGAATGAACGTCATAACACAGTGTCATATTTCCTTTAGAAACACACATTAGTACTTAGCCGCGTATCTAGAATGTATTGATTGTTGGTGCTGTAGTGCTGCATACATCATGCTACACTACACAGAGACGTCCTATCAGAACTGTCCCCTGCCAGTCTCTGATGTTAATTCATATCCAGAATGTCGTACATTACGTTACTATTTACAAATGCTACAATGTCATCATTCTGTGATCCTTCCCCATTTCAGCTCCACCTGTGTTTCAGTAACCAAGAATATAATAAACAAAGAACAGACCCATCACATCTCTCTCCCCTCCTCCTTCTCCCTCCCTCTTCCTTCCCTTCTCCCTCCCTCCTCCTCCCCTTCTCCCTCCCTCCTCCTCCCACATCCCCCTCCATCCTCTCTTCCCCTCATCCCTCCCTCCCCTCCTCCTTCCTTCCTTCCCTCCCTCCCTCCTCCCCTCCTTCACTCCTCCCTCCCTCCTCCCCTAATCCTCTCCTCCCTCCCTCCTCCCCTAATCCTCTCCTCCCCTTCCTCCCCTTCCTCCCCTAATCCCTCCTCCTCCCACATCCCCCTCCATCCACTCTTCCCCTCATCCCTCCCTCCCCTCCTCCTTCCTTCCTTCCCTTCTCCCTGCCTCCTCCTCCCCTTCTCCCTCCCTCCTCCTCCCACATCCCCCTCCATCCTCTCTTCCCCTCCTTCCTTCCTTCCCTCCCTCCCTCCCTCCTCCCCTCCTTCACTCCTCCCCCCTCCCCTCCTCCTCTCCTCCCTCCCTCCTCCCCCAATCCTCTCCTCCACTTCCTCCCTCCTCCCCTAATCCTCCCTCCTCCCCTCCTCCTCCCCTAATCCTCTCCTCCCCTTTCTCCCTCCACTCCTCCCCTAATCCTCCCTCCCTCCTCCCCTAATCCTCCCTCCCTCCTCCCCTCCTCCTCCCCTAATCCTCTCCTCCCCTTCCTCCCTCCTCTCCTCCCCTCCCCTAATCCTCCCTCCCTCCTCCCCTAATCCTCCCTCCCCTCTCCCCTCCTCCTCCCCTAATCCTCTCCTCCCCTTCCTCCCTCCTCTCCTCCCCTTCCTCCCTCCTCCCCTAATCCTCTTCTCCTCTCCTCCCCTAATCCTCTCCTCACCTTCCTCCCTCCTCCCCTAATCCTCCCTCCCTCCTCCCCTAATCCTCCCTCCCTCCTCCCCTAATCCTCTCCTCCCCTACTCCTCTCCTCCCCTACTCCTCTCCTCCCCTAATCCTCCCTCCCCTAATCCTCTCCTCCTCTCCTCCCCTTCCTCCCCTAATCCTCCCTCCCCTCATCCTCCTCCCTCCCTCCTCCCCTAATCCTCCCTCCCCTCATCCTCTCCTCCTCCCTCCCTCCTCCCCTAATCCTCCCTCCCCTCATCCTCTCCTCCCATATTTTGCTCTGGTGACTTGCCTGTTGCTAAATATGAATTGTTATACGCTATGTGCATGTCTAAAATGGTTCCCTTTTCCCCATAGGGCCCTGGTCTAAAGTAGTGCACTACATAGGGAATAGGGTGCCATTTTAGACGTAAGCCTATGTTGTTGAGTTTTCAGGAGACTGACTACAAGGGCATTTTGATACTGGTCTTCTATGCATTTTGTAAGACTCGCTGGTTTAGTTAATTGCTGTGGGAGTTTTATGTACTAGGTGCTCTGACAGAGTGCTATACAGAGGCGGCTGGTGGGAGAAGCTATTAGAGGATGGGGCTCGTTGTAATGACTGAAATGGAATAAACGGAACGGAGTCAAACGCTTAGTTTCTATGTGTTTCATGTGTTTTGTACCGTTCCATTAATCCCATTCCAGCGATTACGACGAGCCCGTCCTCCTATAGCTCCTACCACCAGCCACCTCTGGTGCTCTACTACTAGTTGCCAGAATAACAAGAGTTTTGGTAAATGTACAGATTAAACAGATCCATGAGTGCCGGACGTTGGTACGTATACACTTATGCATCCAATATTTACCTCGTCCTCTCCTGAGCAATAAAAAGCCATTTTTTCCCCCTCACGTCTGCTAAAGTTATGCAACACGTAGCTTCCCATGAGCTCAATGAGGTAAAACAAAAAAAACTGGGTTGTGTTCATTAGGCACCAAACGGAAGTGAAACGGTCTGAAACATGGAGGGACTACCCGGACTCGTCCAATAAGTAACAGTAATTTAAATGTTCTGTTGCAAAAAAAAAAAAAAAGTTTTAAAACGTTGCGTGCCCTAATGAATGTGACCCTGCCAGAAGGCACAGCATGGATTGAGGTATATGTTGTATTAGGGAGGGAGGTGTGGTTAAACCAGCCTTTGACAAAAAATTTTTTTAAAAAGTGCAATGAATGAACTACTGCAGTTGATAAAGGCATTAAACTCTATTTGATATAAGTGTTTTTATAGAATGACTATTTTAATATGTTTGCCTTTGTTGACGGGAATGAACAGACATTTCACCTCTGTGAGCCTAACGGTTCTTTGCTCACCATATTTTCAGTGGAAGCTTTGAAACAACGCAGCTAATCAATCAATCAATCAACTGTAGTTATAAAGCCTATTTAAAAAAAACATAGATTAGTAGCTAATCTACTTGAATGATTCCCTGGAAATTGAATGGTTGATGTACCAGCACAACATTAAATAATTACAACACCTTACTGTAAACTACATTAAATAAGTACAACACCTTACTGTAAACTACATTAAATAAGTACAACACCGTACTGTAAACTACATTAAATAATTACAACACCTTACTGTAAACGACATTAAATAAGTACAACACCGTACTGTAAACTACATTAAATAAGTACAACACCTTACTGTAAACTACATTAAATAAGTACAACACCGTACTGTAAACTACATTAAATAATTACAACACCTTACTGTAAACGACATTAAATAAGTACAACACCGTACTGTAAACTACATTAAATAAGTACAACACCTTACTGTAAACTACATTAAATAATTACAACACCGTACTGTAAACTACATTAAATAAGTACAACACCTTACTGTAAACTACATTAAATAAGTACAACACTGTACTGTAAACTACAGACATGCTATATGAAGCACACAGGCATATTCAGAGGCACATTTTTTTGCATACAGAACACCACACCCCAGAACTGCAGAGGGATTAGCCTAGCCTTAGTACCACACAGTCATATAGAACTGCAGAGGGATTAGCCTAGCCTTAGTACCACACAGTCATATAGAACTGCAGAGGGATTAGCCTAGCCTTAGTACGACACAGTCATATAGAACTGCAAAGGGATTAGCCTAGCCTTTGTACCACACAGGCATATAGAACTGCAGAGGGATTAGCCTAGCCTTAGTACCACACAGTCATATAGAACTGCAGAGGGATTAGCCTAGCCTTAGTACCACACAGTCATATTCAGATCATACCTTACTGCTTCAACATACAGTGCATTGATTTTGCACTTGAAGTCAACCACCTGAATTGTCATTCGACTACAGATGCCATATCATAATTTGATCATCCTGCTGCAGGAATTTCTTGCACAGCAGGAAATGCAAACTTGTATTGCATTCAAGGTTAAAAAATAAATAAAAAAAGGGATATAAAGTTTGTAATTTCCCATTAAAAATGTCAGACTTGATTTACCATAACGAAAAACCTATCAACCCTTACAAAAAAAGTATGTTAATTATAATCCACAAAAAAACTATTGACATTTCCCGTTGCTGCAGGATTATTTTCCTGCTGCAGCAAACTGGCTCAAATTAAGATCCTACATCTTATCTGTACTCTATCTTTCTCTCCTGACACCAGATAATTCAAGAACAAAAACCAAAGTCTAACATGGTAGATGAAAAGCATGGTAGATGTTAGTGAAAATATTCAGGGAATCCCCTGCAGTGTAACCCTTACAGTGCTCATTGTTTCCCCCTGTAGTGTTCAACAGACTATCTGAGTCACTATTGTACCTGATAACTCTGCCACCAGGTTCCCATCACCAGGGCTCAATGTAAAGTCACTGGTGTACCTGATAACTCTGGCACCAGGTTCCCATCACCAGGGCTCAATGTAAAGTCACTAGTGTACCTGATAACTCTGCCACCAGGCTCCCATCCCCAGGGCTCAATGTAAAGTCACTAGTGTACCTGATAACTCTGCCACCAGGTTCCCATCACCAGGGCTCAATGTAAAGTCACTAGTGTACCTGATAACTCTGCCGCCAGGTTCCCATCACCAGGGCTCAATGTAAAGTCACTAGTGTACCTTATAACTCTGCCGCCAGGCTCCCATCACCAGGGCTCAATGTAAAGTCACTAGTGTACCTGATAACTCTGGCACTAGGTTCCCATCACCAGGGCTCAATGTAAAGTCACTAGTGTACCTGATAACTCTGCCACAAGGTTCCCATCACCAGGACTCAATGTAAAGTCACTAGTGTACCTGATAATTCTGCCACCAGGCTCCCATCACCAGGGCTCAATGTAAAGTCACTAGTGTACCTGATAACTCTGCCACCAGGTTCCCATCACCAGGGCTCAATGTAAAGTCACTAGTGTACCTGATAACTCTGCCACCAGGTTCCCATCACCAGGGCTCAATGTAAAGTCACTAGTGTACCTGATAACTCTGCCACCAGACTCCCATCACCAGGGCTCAATGTAAAGTCACTAGTGTACCTGATTACTCTGCAACCAGGCTCCCATCACCAGGGCTCAATGTAAAGTCACTAGTGTACCTGATAACTCTGCCACCAGGTTCCCATCACCAGGGCTCAATGTAAAGTCACTAGTGTACCTGATAACTCTGCCACCAGGTTCCCATCACCAGGGCTCAATGTGAAGTCACTAGTGTACCTGATAACTCTGCCACCAGGTTCCCATCACCAGGGCTCAATGTAAAGTCACTAGTGTACCTGATTACTCTGTCACCAGGCTCCCATCACCAGGGCTCAATGTAAAGTCACTAGTGTACCTGATTACTCTGCCACCAGGCTCCCATCACCAGGGCTCAATGTAAAGTCACTAGTGTACCTGATAACTCTGCCACCAGGTTCCCATCACACGGGCTCAATGTAAAGTCACTAGTGTACCTGATAACTCTGCCACCAGGCTCCCATCACCAGGGCTCAATGTAAAGTCACTAGTGTACCTGATAACTCTGCCACCAGGTTCCCATCACCAGGGCTCAATGTAAAGTCACTAGTGTACCTGATAACTCTGCCGCCAGGTTCCCATCACCAGGGCTCAATGTAAAGTCACTAGTGTACCTTATAACTCTGCCGCCAGGCTCCCATCACCAGGGCTCAATGTAAAGTCACTAGTGTACCTGATAACTCTGGCACCAGGTTCCCATCACCAGGGCTCAATGTAAAGTCACTAGTGTACCTGATAACTCTGCCACCAGGTTCCCATCACCAGGGCTCAATGTAAAGTCACTAGTGTACCTGATAACTCTGCCGCCAGGTTCCCATCACCAGGGCTCAATGTAAAGTCACTAGTGTACCTTATAACTCTGCCGCCAGGCTCCCATCACCAGGGCTCAATGTAAAGTCACTAGTGTACCTGATAACTCTGGCACCAGGTTCCCATCACCAGGGCTCAATGTAAAGTCACTAGTGTACCTGATAACTCTGCCACGAGGTTCCCATCACCAGGACTCAATGTAAAGTCACTAGTGTACCTGATAATTCTGCCACCAGGCTCCCATCACCAGGGCTCAATGTAAAGTCACTAGTGTACCTGATAACTCTGCCACCAGGTTCCCATCACCAGGGCTCAATGTAAAGTCACTAGTGTACCTGATAACTCTGCCACCAGGTTCCCATCACCAGGGCTCAATGTAAAGTCACTAGTGTACCTGATTACTCTGTCACCAGGCTCCCATCACCAGGGCTCAATGTAAAGTCACTAGTGTACCTGATTACTCTGCCACCAGGCTCCCATCACCAGGGCTCAATGTAAAGTCACTAGTGTACCTGATAACTCTGCCACCAGGTTCCCATCACACGGGCTCAATGTAAAGTCACTAGTGTACCTGATAACTCTGCCACCAGGCTCCCATCACCAGGGCTCAATGTAAAGTCACTAGTGTACCTGATAACTCTGCCACCAGGTTCCCATCACCAGGGCTCAATGTAAAGTCACTAGTGTACCTGATAACTCTGCCGCCAGGTTCCCATCACCAGGGCTCAATGTAAAGTCACTAGTGTACCTTATAACTCTGCCGCCAGGCTCCCATCACCAGGGCTCAATGTAAAGTCACTAGTGTACCTGATAACTCTGGCACCAGGTTCCCATCACCAGGGCTCAATGTAAAGTCACTAGTGTACCTGATAACTCTGCCACGAGGTTCCCATCACCAGGACTCAATGTAAAGTCACTAGTGTACCTGATAATTCTGCCACCAGGCTCCCATCACCAGGGCTCAATGTTAAGTCACTAGTGTACCTGATAACTCTGCCACCAGGCTCCCATAACCAGGGCTCAATGTCAAGTCACTAGTGTACCTGATAACTCTGCCACCAGGTTCCCATCACCAGGGCTCAATGTAAAGTCACTAGTGTACCTGATAACTCTGCCACCAGGTTCCCATCACCAGGGTTCAATGTAAATCATTAGTGTACCTGATAACTCTGCCACCAGGCTCCCATCACCAGGGCTCAGTGTAAAGTCACTAGTGTACCCAATAACTCTGCCACCAGGCTCCAATCACCAGGGCTCAATGTTAAGTCATTAGTGTACCTGATAAATCTGCCACCAGGCTCCCATCACCAGGGCTCAATGTTAAGTCACTAGTGTACCTGATAACTCTGCCACCAGGCTCCCATCACCAGGGCTCAATGTTAAGTCACTAGTGTACCTGATATCTCTGCCACCAGGTTCCCATCACCAGGGCTCAATGTAAAGTCATTAGTGTACCTGATAACTCTGCCACCAGGCTCCCATCACCATGGCTCAATGTTAAGTCACTAGTGTACCTAATAACTCTGCCACCAGGCTCCCATCACCAGGGCTCAATGTAAAGTCACTAGTGTACCTGATAACTCTGGCACCAGGTTCCCATCACCAGGGCCCAATGTTAAGTCACTAGTGTACCTGATAACTCTGCCACCAGGCTCCCATCACCAGGGCTCAATGTAAAGTCACTAGTGTACCTGATAACTCTGCCACCAGGCTCCCATCACCAGGGCTCAATGTTAAGTCACTAGTGTACCTGATAACTCTGCCACCAGGTTCCCATCACCAGGTCTCAATGTAAAGTCATTAGTGTACCTGATAACTCTGGCACCAGGTTCCCATCACCAGGGCTCAATGTTAAGTCACTAGTGTACCTGATAACTCTGCCACCAGGTTCCCATCACCAGGGCTCAATGTAAAGTCATTAGTGTACCTGATAACTCTGCCACCAGGCTCCCATCACCAGGGCTCAATGTAAAGTCACTAGTGTACCTGATAACTCTGGCACCAGGTTCCCATCACCAGGGCTCAATGTTAAGTCACTAGTGTACCTGATAACTCTGGCACCAGGTTCCCATCACCAGGGCTCAATGTTAAGTCACTAGTGTACCTGATAACTCTGCCACCAGGCTCCCATCACCAGGGCTCAATGTAAAGTCACTAGTGTACCTGATAACTCTGCCACCAGGCTCCCATCACCAGGGCTCAATGTTAAGTCCCTAGTGTACCTGATAACTCTGCCACCAGGTTCCCATCACCAGGGCTCAATGTAAAGTCATTAGTGTACCTGATAACTCTGCCACCAGGCTCCCATCACCAGGGCTCAATGTTAAGTCACTAGTGTACCTGATAACTCTGGCACCAGGCTCCCATGACCAGGGCTCAATGTTAAGTCACTAGTGTACCTTATAACTCTGCCACCAGGTTCCCATCACCAGGGCTCAATGTAAAGTCATTAGTGTACCTGATAACTCTGGCACCAGGTTCCCATCACCAGGGCTCAATGTAAAGTCACTAGTGTACCTGATAACTCTGCCACCAGGCTCCCATCACCAGGGCTCAATGTTAAGTCACTAGTGTACCTGATAACTCTGCCACCAGGCTCCCATCACCAGGGCTCAATGTAAAGTCATTAGTGTACCTGATAACTCTGCCACCAGGCTCCCATCACCATGGCTCAATGTTAAGTCACTAGTGTACCTAATAACTCTGCCACCAGGCTCCCATCACCAGGGCTCAATGTAAAGTCACTAGTGTACCTGATAACTCTGGCACCAGGTTCCCATCACCAGGGCTCAATGTTAAGTCACTAGTGTACCTGATAACTCTGCCACCAGGCTCCCATCACCAGGGCTCAATGTAAAGTCACTAGTGTACCTGATAACTCTGCCACCAGGCTCCCATCACCAGGGCTCAATGTTAAGTCACTAGTG
Source organism: Oncorhynchus clarkii lewisi (assembly GCF_045791955.1). Classification (NCBI taxonomy): domain Eukaryota; kingdom Metazoa; phylum Chordata; class Actinopteri; order Salmoniformes; family Salmonidae; genus Oncorhynchus; species Oncorhynchus clarkii. The sequence continues at coordinate 73,380,659 of NC_092162.1, forward strand.
TACCTGATAACTCTGCCACCAGGTTCCCATCACCAGGGCTCAATGTAAAGTCATTAGTGTACCTGATAACTCTGACACCAGGCTCCCATCACCAGGGCTCAATGTTAAGTCACTAGTGTACCTGATAACTCTGGCACCAGGCTCCCATAACCAGGGCTCAATGTTAAGTCACTAGTGTACCTGATAACTCTGCCACCAGGTTCCCATCACCAGGGCTCAATGTAAAGTCATTAGTGTACCTGATAACTCTGGCACCAGGTTCCCATCACCAGGGCTCAATGTAAAGTCACTAGTGTACCTGATAAATCTGCCACCAGGCTCCCATCACCAGGGCTCAATGTTAAGTCACTAGTGTACCTGATAACTCTGCCACCAGGCTCCCATCACCAGGGCTCAATGTTAAGTCACTAGTGTACCTGATAACTCTGCCACCAGGTTCCCATCACCAGGGCTCAATGTAAAGTCACTAGTGTACCTGATAACTCTGCCACCAGGCTCCCATCACCAGGGCTCAATGTAAAGTCACTAGTGTACCTGATAACTCTGCCACCAGGCTCCCATCACCAGGGCTTAATGTTAAGTCACTAGTGTACCTGATAACTCTGCCACCAGGCTCCCATCACCAGGGCTCAATGTTAAGTCACTAGTGTACCTGATAACTCTGCCACCAGGCTCCCATCACCAGGGCTCAATGTAAAGTCACTAGTGTACCTGATAACTCTGCCACCAGGTTCCCATCACCAGGGCTCAATGTTAAGTCACTAGTGTACCTGATAATTCTGCCACCAGGCTCCCATCACCAGGGCTCAATGTTAAGTCACTAGTGTACCTGATAACTCTGCCACCAGGCTCCCATCACCAGGGCTCAATGTTAAGTCACTAGTGTACCTGATAACTCTGCCACCAGGTTCCCATCACCAGGGCTCAATGTAAAGTCATTAGTGTACCTGATAACTCTGCCACCAGGCTCCCATCACCAGGGCTCAATGTAAAGTCACTAGTGTACCTGATAACTCTGCCACCAGGCTCCCATCACCAGGGCTCAATGTTAAGTCACTAGTGTACCTGATAACTCTGGCACCAGGCTCCCATAACCAGGGCTCAATGTTAAGTCACTAGTGTACCTGATAACTCTGCCACCAGGTTCCCATCACCAGGGCTCAATGTAAAGTCATTAGTGTACCTGATAACTCTGGCACCAGGTTCCCATCACCAGGGCTCAATGTAAAGTCACTAGTGTACCTGATAACTCTGGCACCAGGTTCCCATCACCAGGGCTCAATGTAAAGTCATTAGTGTACCTGATAACTCTGCCACCAGGCTCCCATCACCAGGGCTCAATGTAAATTCACTAGTGTACCTGATAACTCTGCCACCAGGCTCCCATCACCAGGGCTCAATGTTAAGTCCTGATAACTCTGCCACCAGGCTCCCATCACCAGGGCTCAATGTTAAGTCACTAGTGTACCTGATAACTCTGCCACCAGGTTCCCATCACCAGGGCTCAATGTAAATCATTAGTGTACCTGATACGTCTGCCACCAGGCTCCCATCCCCAGGGCTCAATGTAAAGTCACTAGTGTACCTGATAACTCTGCCACCAGGCTCCCATCACCAGGGCTCAATGTTAAGTCACTAGTGTACCTGATAACTCTGCCACCAGGCTCCCATCACCAGGGCTCAATGTTAAGTCACTAGTGTACCTGATAACTCTGCCACCAGGCTCCCATCACCAGGGCTCAATGTTATGTCACTAGTGTACCTGATAACTCTGCCACCAGGCTCCCATCACCAGGGCTCAATGTAAAGTCACTAGTGTACCTGATAACTCTGGCACCAGGTTCCCATCACCAGGGCTCAATGTAAAGTCACTAGTGTACCTGGTAACTCTGGCACCAGGTTCCCATCACCAGGGCTCAATGTAAAGACATTAGTGTACCTGATAACTCTGCCACCAGGCTCCCATCACCAGGGCTCAATGTTAAGTCACTAGTGTACCTGATAACTCTGCCACCAGGTTCCCATCACCAGGGCTCAATGTAAAGTCACTAGTGTACCTGATAACTCTGGCACCAGGTTCCCATCACCAGGGCTCAATGTAAAGTCACTAGTGTACCTAATAACTCTGCCACCAGGCTCCCATCACCAGGGCTCAATGTAAAGTCACTAGTGTACCTGATAACTCTGCCGCAAGGATCCCATCACCAGGGCTCAATGTAAAGTCACTAGCGTACCTGATAACTCTGCCACCAGGCTCCCATCACCAGGGCTCAATGTAAAGTCACTAGTGTACCTGATAACTCTGGCACCAGGCTCCCATCACCAGGGCTCAATGTAAAGTCACTAGTGTACCTGATAACTCTGGCACCAGGTTCCCATCACCAGGGCTCAATGTAAAGTCACTAGTGTACCTGATAACTCTGGCACCAGGCTCCCATAACCAGGGCTCAATGTTAAGTCACTAGTGTACCTGATAACTCTGCCACCAGGTTCCCATCACCAGGGCTCAATGTAAAGTCATTAGTGTACCTGATAACTCTGTCACCAGGTTCCCATCACCATGGCTCAATGTAAAGTCACTAGTGTACCTGATAACTCTGGCACCAGGTTCCCATCACCAGGGCTCAATGTAAAGTCATTAGTGTACCTGATAACTCTGCCACCAGGCTCCCATCACCAGGGCTCAATGTAAAGTCACTAGTGTACCTGATAACTCTGTCACCAGGCTCCCATCACCAGGGTTCAATGTTAAGTCACTAGTGCACCTGATAACTCTGCCACCAGGCTCCCATTACCAGGGCTCAATGTTAATTAAGTATCTAGTGTACCTGAAAACTCTGCCACCAGGCTCCCATCACCAGGGCTCAATGTAAAGTCACTAGTGTACCTGATAACTCTGGCACCAGGTTCCCATCACCAGGGCTCAATGTAAAGTCACTAGTGTACCTGATAACTCTGGCACCAGGTTCCCATCACCAGGGCTCAATGTAAAGTCACTAGTGTACCTGATAACTCTGCCACCAGGCTCCCATCACCAGGGCTCAATGTAAAGTCACTAGTGTACCTGATAACTCTGCCACCAGGCTCCCATCACCAGGGCTCAATGTAAAGTCACTAGTGTACCTGATAACTCTGCCACCAGGCTCCCATCACCAGGGCTCAATGTAAAGTCACTAGCGTACCTGATAACTCTGCCACCAGGTTCCCATCACCAGGGCTCAATGTAAAGTCACTAGTGTACCTGATAACTCTGCCACCAGGTTCCCATCACCAGGGCTCAATGTAAAGTCACTAGTGTACCTGATAACTCTGCCACCAGGCTCCCATCACCAGGGCTCAATGTTAAGTCACTAGTGTACCTGATAACTCTGCCACCAGGCTCCCATCACCAGGGCTCAATGTAAAGTCACTAGTGTACCTGATAACTCTGCCACCAGGTTCCCATCACCAGGGCTCAATGTAAAGTCACTAGTGTACCTGATAACTCTGCCACCAGGTTCCCATCACCAGGGCTCAATGTAAAGTCACTAGTGTACCTGATAACTCTGTCACCAGGCTCCCATCACCAGGGCTCAATGTTAAGTCACTAGTGTACCTGATAACTCTGCCACCAGGCTCCCATCACCAGGGCTCAATGTTAAGTATCTAGTGTACCTGATAACTCTGCCACCAGGCTCCCATCACCAGGGCTCAATGTTAAGTCACTAGTGTACCTGATAACTCTGCCACCAGGCTCCCATCACCAGGGCTCAATGTAAAGTCACTAGTGTACCTGATAACTCTGCCACCAGGTTCCCATCACCAGGGCTCAATGTAAAGTCACTAGTGTACCTGATAACTCTGCCACCAGGCTCCCATCACCAGGGCTCAATGTTAAGTCACTAGTGTACCTGATAACTCTGCCGCCAGGCTCCCATCACCAGGGCTCAATGTAAAGTCACTAGCGTACCTGATAACTCTGCCACCAGGTTCCCATCACCAGGGCTCAATGTAAAGTCACTAGTGTACCTGATAACTCTTTCACCAGATTCCCATCACCAGGGCTCAATGTAAAGTCACTAGCGTACCTGATAACTCTGCCACCAGGCTCCCATCACCAGGGCTCAATGTTAAGTCACGAGTGTACCTGATAACTCTGCCACCAGGCTCCCATCACCAGGGCTCAATGTAAAGTCACTAGTGTATCTGATAACTGTGGCACCAGGTTCCCATCACCAGGGCTCAATGTAAAGTCACTAGCGTACCTGATAACTCTGCCACCAGGCTCCCATCATCAGGGCTCAATGTAAAGTCACTAGTGTACCTGATAACTCTGCCACCAGGCTCCCATCACCAGGACTCAATATTAAGTCACTAGTGTACCTGATAACTCTTTCACCAGATTCCCATCACCAGGGCTCAATGTAAAGTCACTAGCGTACCTGATAACTCTGCCACCAGGCTCCCATCACCAGGGCTCAATGTTAAGTCACGAGTGTACCTGATAACTCTGCCACCAGGCTCCCATCACCAGGGCTCAATGTTAAGTCACTAGTGTACCTGATAACTCTGCCACCAGGCTCCCATCACCAGGGCTCAATGTAAAGTCACTAGCGTACCTGATAACTCTGCCACCAGGTTCCCATCACCAGGGCTCAATGTAAAGTCACTAGTGTACCTGATAACTCTGCCACCAGGTTCCCATCACCAGGGCTCAATGTAAAGTCACTAGTGTACCTGATAACTCTGCCACCAGGCTCCCATCACCAGGGCTCAATGTTAAGTCAGTAGTGTACCTGATAACTCTGCCACCAGGCTCCCATCACCAGGGCTCAATGTAAAGTCACTAGTGTACCTGATAACACTGCCACCAGGTTCCCATCACCAGGGCTCAATGTAAAGTCACTAGTGTACCTGATAACTCTGCCACCAGGTTCCCATCACCAGGGCTCAATGTAAAGTCACTAGTGTACCTGATAGCTCTGTCACCAGGGCTCAATGTTAAGTCACTAGTGTACCTGATAACTCTGCCACCAGGCTCCCATCACCAGGGCTCAATGTTAAGTCACTAGTGTACCTGATAACTCTGCCACCAGGCTCCCATCACCAGGGCTCAATGTAAAGTCACTAGCGTACCTGATAACTCTGCCACCAGGTTCCCATCACCAGGGCTCAATGTAAAGTCACTAGTGTACCTGATAACTCTGCCACCAGGTTCCCATCACCAGGGCTCAATGTAAAGTCACTAGTGTACCTGATAACTCTGCCACCAGGCTCCCATCACCAGGGCTCAATGTTAAGTCACTAGTGTACCTGATAACTCTGCCACCAGGCTCCCATCACCAGGGCTCAATGTAAAGTCACTAGTGTACCTGATAACTCTGCCACCAGGTTCCCATCACCAGGGCTCAATGTAAAGTCACTAGTGTACCTGATAACTCTGCCACCAGGTTCCCATCACCAGGGCTCAATGTAAAGTCACTAGTGTACCTGATAACTCTGTCACCAGGCTCCCATCACCAGGGCTCAATGTTAAGTCACTAGTGTACCTGATAACTCTGCCACCAGGCTCCCATCACCAGGGCTCAATGTAAAGTCACTAGTGTACCTGATAACTCTGCCACCAGGTTCCCATCACCAGGGCTCAATGTAAAGTCACTAGTGTACCTGATAACTCTGCCACCAGGTTCCCATCACCAGGGCTCATTGTAAAGTCATTAGTGTACCTGATAACTCTGCCACCAGGCTCCCATCACCAGGGCTCAATGTAAAGTCACTAGTGTACCTGATAACTCTGCCATCAGGCTCCCATCACCAGGACTCAATGTTAAGTCACTAGTGTACCTGATAACTCTGCCACCAGGCTCCCATCACCAGGGATCAATGTTAAGTCACTAGTGTACCTGATAACTCTGGCACCAGGTTCCCATCACCAGGGCTCAATGTAAAGTCACTAGTGTACCTGATAACTCTTTCACCAGATTCCCATCACCAGGGCTCAATGTAAAGTCACTAGCGTACCTGATAACTCTGCCACCAGGCTCCCATCACCAGGGCTCAATGTTAAGTCACGAGTGTACCTGATAACTCTGCCACCAGGCTCCCATCACCAGGGCTCAATGTTAAGTCACTAGTGTACCTGATAACTCTGCCACCAGGCTCCCATCACCAGGGCTCAATGTAAAGTCACTAGCGTACCTGATAACTCTGCCACCAGGTTCCCATCACCAGGGCTCAATGTAAAGTCACTAGTGTACCTGATAACTCTGCCACCAGGTTCCCATCACCAGGGCTCAATGTAAAGTCACTAGTGTACCTGATAACTCTGCCACCAGGCTCCCATCACCAGGGCTCAATGTTAAGTCACTAGTGTACCTGATAACTCTGCCACCAGGTTCCCATCACCAGGGCTCAATGTAAAGTCACTAGTGTACCTGATAACTCTGTCACCAGGCTCCCATCACCAGGGCTCAATGTTAAGTCACTAGTGTACCTGATAACTCTGCCACCAGGCTCCCATCACCAGGGCTCAATGTTAAGTATCTAGTGTACCTGATAACTCTGCCACCAGGCTCCCATCACCAGGGCTCAATGTTAAGTCACTAGTGTACCTGATAACTCTGCCACCAGGCTCCCATCACCAGGGCTCAATGTAAAGTCACTAGTGTACCTGATAACTCTGCCACCAGGTTCCCATCACCAGGGCTCAATGTAAAGTCACTAGTGTACCTGATAACTCTGCCACCAGGCTCCCATCACCAGGGCTCAATGTTAAGTCACTAGTGTACCTGATAACTCTTTCACCAGATTCCCATCACCAGTGCTCAATGTAAAGTCACTAGCGTACCTGATAACTCTGCCACCAGGCTCCCATCACCAGGGCTCAATGTAAAGTCACTAGTGTACCTGATAACTCTGCCACCAGGCTCCCATCACCAGGGCTCAATGTAAAGTCACTAGTGTACCTGATAACTCTGGCACCAGGTTCCCATCACCAGGGCTCAATGTAAAGTCACTAGCGTACCTGATAACTCTGCCACCAGGCTCCCATCATCAGGGCTCAATGTTAAGTCACTAGTGTACCTGATAACTCTGCCACCAGGCTCCCATCACCAGGGCTCAATGTAAAGTCACTAGTGTACCTGATAACTCTGCCACCAGGTTCCCATCACCAGGGCTCAATGTAAAGTCACTAGTGTACCTGATAACTCTGCCACCAGGTTCCCATCACCAGGGCTCATTGTAAAGTCATTAGTGTACCTGATAACTCTGCCACCAGGCTCCCATCACCAGGGCTCAATGTAAAGTCACTAGTGTACCTGATAACTCTGCCACCAGGCTCCCATCACCAGGACTCAATGTTAAGTCACTAGTGTACCTGATAACTCTGCCACCAGGCTCCCATCACCAGGGCTCAATGTTAAGTCACTAGTGTACCTGATAACTCTGGCACCAGGTTCCCATCACCAGGGCTCAATGTAAAGTCACTAGTGTACCTGATAACTCTTTCACCAGATTCCCATCACCAGGGCTCAATGTAAAGTCACTAGCGTACCTGATAACTCTGCCACCAGGCTCCCATCACCAGGGCTCAATGTTAAGTCACGAGTGTACCTGATAACTCTGCCACCAGGCTCCCATCACCAGGGCTCAATGTTAAGTCACTAGTGTACCTGATAACTCTGCCACCAGGCTCCCATCACCAGGGCTCAATGTAAAGTCACTAGCGTACCTGATAACTCTGCCACCAGGTTCCCATCACCAGGGCTCAATGTAAAGTCACTAGTGTACCTGATAACTCTGCCACCAGGTTCCCATCACCAGGGCTCAATGTAAAGTCACTAGTGTACCTGATAACTCTGCCACCAGGCTCCCATCACCAGGGCTCAATGTTAAGTCAGTAGTGTACCTGATAACTCTGCCACCAGGTTCCCATCACCAGGGCTCAATGTAAAGTCACTAGTGTACCTGATAACTCTGCCACCAGGCTCCCATCACCAGGGCTCAATGTTAAGTCACTAGTGTACCTGATAACTCTGCCACCAGGCTCCCATCACCAGGGCTCAATGTAAAGTCACTAGTGTACCTGATAACTCTGCCACCAGGTTCCCATCACCAGGGCTCAATGTAAAGTCACTAGTGTACCTGATAACTCTGCCACCAGGTTCCCATCACCAGGGCTCAATGTAAAGTCACTAGTGTACCTGATAACTCTGTCACCAGGCTCCCATCACCAGGGCTCAATGTTAAGTCACTAGTGTACCTGATAACTCTGCCACCAGGCTCCCATCACCAGGGCTCAATGTTAAGTATCTAGTGTACCTGATAACTCTGCCACCAGGCTCCCATCACCAGGGCTCAATGTTAAGTCACTAGTGTACCTGATAACTCTGCCACCAGGCTCCCATCACCAGGGCTCAATGTAAAGTCACTAGTGTACCTGATAACTCTGCCACCAGGTTCCCATCACCAGGGCTCAATGTAAAGTCACTAGTGTACCTGATAACTCTGCCACCAGGCTCCCATCACCAGGGCTCAATGTTAAGTCACTAGTGTACCTGATAACTCTTTCACCAGATTCCCATCACCAGTGCTCAATGTAAAGTCACTAGCGTACCTGATAACTCTGCCACCAGGCTCCCATCACCAGGGCTCAATGTAAAGTCACTAGTGTACCTGATAACTCTGCCACCAGGCTCCCATCACCAGGGCTCAATGTAAAGTCACTAGTGTACCTGATAACTCTGGCACCAGGTTCCCATCACCAGGGCTCAATGTAAAGTCACTAGCGTACCTGATAACTCTGCCACCAGGCTCCCATCATCAGGGCTCAATGTTAAGTCACTAGTGTACCTGATAACTCTGCCACCAGGCTCCCATCACCAGGGCTCAATGTAAAGTCACTAGTGTACCTGATAACTCTGCCACCAGGTTCCCATCACCAGGGCTCAATGTAAAGTCACTAGTGTACCTGATAACTCTTTCACCAGATTCCCATCACCAGGGCTCAATGTAAAGTCACTAGCGTACCTGATAACTCTGCCACCAGGCTCCCATCACCAGGGCTCAATGTTAAGTCACGAGTGTACCTGATAACTCTGCCACCAGGCTCCCATCACCAGGGCTCAATGTTAAGTCACTAGTGTACCTGATAACTCTGCCACCAGGCTCCCATCACCAGGGCTCAATGTAAAGTCACTAGCGTACCTGATAACTCTGCCACCAGGTTCCCATCACCAGGGCTCAATGTAAAGTCACTAGTGTACCTGATAACTCTGCCACCAGGTTCCCATCACCAGGGCTCAATGTAAAGTCACTAGTGTACCTGATAACTCTGCCACCAGGCTCCCATCACCAGGGCTCAATGTTAAGTCAGTAGTGTACCTGATAACTCTGCCACCAGGTTCCCATCACCAGGGCTTAATGTAAAGTCACTAGTGTACCTGATAACTCTGTCACCAGGGCTCAATGTTAAGTCACTAGTGTACCTGATAACTCTGCCACCAGGCTCCCATCACCAGGGCTCAATGTTAAGTATCTAGTGTACCTGATAACTCTGCCACCAGGCTCCCATCACCAGGGCTCACTGTTAAGTCACTAGTGTACCTGATAACTCTGCCACCAGGCTCCCATCACCAGGGCTCAATGTAAAGTCACTAGTGTACCTGATAACTCTGCCACCAGGTTCCCATCACCAGGGCTCAATGTAAAGTCACTAGTGTACCTGATAACTCTGCCACCAGGCTCCCATAACCAGGGCTCAATGTTAAGTCACTAGTGTACCTGATAACTCTGCCGCCAGGCTCCCATCACCAGGGATCAATGTAAAGTCACTAGCGTACCTGATAACTCTGCCACCAGGTTCCCATCACCAGGGCTCAATGTAAAGTCACTAGTGTACCTGATAACTCTTTCACCAGATTCCCATCACCAGGGCTCAATGTAAAGTCACTAGCGTACCTGATAACTCTGCCACCAGGCTCCCATCACCAGGGCTCAATGTTAAGTCACGAGTGTACCTGATAACTCTGCCACCAGGCTCCCATCACCAGGGCTCAATGTTAAGTCACTAGTGTACCTGATAACTCTGCCACCAGGCTCCCATCACCAGGGCTCAATGTAAAGTCACTAGTGTACCTGATAACTCTGCCACCAGGCTCCCATCACCAGGGCTCAATGTAAAGTCACTAGTGTACCTGATAACTCTGGCACCAGGTTCCCATCACCAGGGCTCAATGTAAAGTCACTAGTGTACCTGATAACTCTGCCACCAGGCTTCCATCACCAGGACTCAATATTAAGTCACTAGTGTACCTGATAACTCTGCCACCAGGCTCCCATCACCAGGGCTCAATGTTAAGTCACTAGTGTACCTGATAACTCTGCCACCAGGCTCCCATCACCAGGGCTCAATGTAAAGTCACTAGTGTACCTGATAACTCTGCCACCAGGTTCCCATCACCAGGGCTCATTGTAAAGTCATTAGTGTACCTGATAACTCTGCCACCAGGCTCCCATCACCAGGGCTCAATGTAAAGTCACTAGTGTACCTGATAACTCTGCCACCAGGCTCCCATCACCAGGACTCAATGTTAAGTCACTAGTGTACCTGATAACTCTGCCACCAGGCTCCCATCACCAGGGATCAATGTTAAGTCACTAGTGTACCTGATAACTCTGGCACCAGGTTCCCATCACCAGGGCTCAATGTAAAGTTACTAGTGTACCTGATAACTCTTTCACCAGATTCCCATCACCAGGGCTCAATGTAAAGTCACTAGCGTACCTGATAACTCTGCCACCAGGCTCCCATCACCAGGGCTCAATGTTAAGTCACGAGTGTACCTGATAACTCTGCCACCAGGCTCCCATCACCATGGCTCAATGTTAAGTCACTAGTGTACCTAATAACTCTGCCACCAGGCTCCCATCACCAGGGCTCAATGTAAAGTCACTAGTGTACCTGATAACTCTGCCACCAGGCTCCCATCACCAGGGCTCAATGTAAAGTCACTAGTGTACCTGATAACTCTGCCACCAGGCTCCCATCACCAGGGCTCAATGTTAAGTCACTAGTGTACCTGATAACTCTGCCACCAGGCTCCCATCACCAGGGCTCAATGTTAAGTCACTAGTGTACCTGATAACTCTGCCACCAGGCTCCCATCACCAGGGCTCAATGTAAAGTCACTAGTGTACCTGATAACTCTGCCACCAGGTTCCCATCACCAGGGCTCAATGTTAAGTCACTAGTGTACCTGATAATTCTGCCACCAGGCTCCCATCACCAGGGCTCAATGTTAAGTCACTAGTGTACCTGATAACTCTGCAACCAGGCTCCCATCACCAGGGCTCAATGTTAAGTCACTTGTGTACCTGATAACTCTGCCACCAGGTTCCCATCACCAGGGCTCAATGTAAAGTCATTAGTGTACCTGATAACTCTGCCACCAGGCTCCCATCACCAGGGCTCAATGTAAAGTCACTAGTGTACCTGATAACTCTGCCACCAGGCTCCCATCACCAGGGCTCAATGTTAAGTCACTAGTGTACCTGATAACTCTGGCACCAGGCTCCCATAACCAGGGCTCAATGTTAAGTCACTAGTGTACCTGATAACTCTGCCACCAGGTTCCCATCACCAGGGCTCAATGTAAAGTCATTAGTGTACCTGATAACTCTGGCACCAGGTTCCCATCACCAGGGCTCAATGTAAAGTCACTAGTGTACCTGATAACTCTGGCACCAGGTTCCCATCACCAGGGCTCAATGTAAAGTCATTAGTGTACCTGATAACTCTGCCACCAGGCTCCCATCACCAGGGCTCAATGTAAATTCACTAGTGTACCTGATAACTCTGCCACCAGGCTCCCATCACCAGGGCTCAATGTTAAGTCACTAGTGTACCTGATAACTCTGCCACCAGGCTCCCATCACCAGGGCTCAATGTTAAGTCACTAGTGTACCTGATAACTCTGCCACCAGGTTCCCATCACCAGGGCTCAATGTAAATCATTAGTGTACCTGATAACTCTGCCACCAGGCTCCCATCCCCAGGGCTCAATGTAAAGTCACTAGTGTACCTGATAACTCTGCCACCAGGCTCCCATCACCAGGGCTCAATGTTAAGTCACTAGTGTACCTGAAAACTCTGCCACCAGGCTCCCATCACCAGGGCTCAATGTTAAGTCACTAGTGTACCTGATAACTCTGCCACCAGGCTCCCATAACCAGGGCTCAACGTTAAGTCACTAGTGTACCTGATAACTCTGCCACCAGGTTCCCATCACCAGGGCTCAATGTAAAGTCATTAGTGTACCTGATAACTCTGGCACCAGGTTCCCATCACCAGGGCTCAATGTAAAGTCACTAGTGTACCTGATAACTCTGGCACCAGGTTCCCATCACCAGGGCTCAATGTAAAGTCATTAGTGTACCTGATAACTCTGCCACCAGGCTCCCATCACCAGGGCTCAATGTAAATTCACTAGTGTACCTGATAACTCTGCCACCAGGCTCCCATCACCAGGGCTCAATGTTAAGTCACTAGTGTACCTGATAACTCTGCCACCAGGCTCCCATCACCAGGGCTCAATGTTAAGTCACTAGTGTACCTGATAACTCTGCCACCAGGTTCCCATCACCAGGGCTCAATGTAAATCATTAGTGTACCTGATAACTCTGCCACCAGGCTCCCATCCCCAGGGCTCAATGTAAAGTCACTAGTGTACCTGATAACTCTGCCACCAGGCTCCCATCACCAGGGCTCAATGTTAAGTCACTAGTGTACCTGATAACTCTGCCACCAGGCTCCCATCACCAGGGCTCAATGTTAAGTCACTAGTGTACCTGATAACTCTGCCACCAGGCTCCCATCACCAGGGCTCAATGTTATGTCACTAGTGTACCTGATAACTCTGCCACCAGGCTCCCATCACCAGGGCTCAATGTAAAGTCACTAGTGTACCTGATAACTCTGGCACCAGGTTCCCATCACCAGGGCTCACTGTAAAGTCACTAGTGTACCTGGTAACTCTGGCACCAGGTTCCCATCACCAGGGCTCAATGTAAAGACATTAGTGTACCTGATAACTCTGCCACCAGGCTCCCATCACCAGGGCTCAATGTTAAGTCACTAGTGTACCTGATAACTCTGCCACCAGGCTCCCATCACCAGGGCTCAATGTTAAGTCACTAGTGTACCTGATAACTCTGCCACCAGGTTCCCATCACCAGGGCTCAATGTAAAGTCACTAGTGTACCTGATAACTCTGCCGCAAGGATCCCATCACCAGGGCTCAATGTAAAGTCACTAGCGTACCTGATAACTCTGCCACCAGGCTCCCTTTACGAGGGCTCAATGTAAAGTCACTAGTGTACCTGATAACTCTGGCACCAGGCTCCCATCACCAGGGCTCAATGTAAAGTCACTAGTGTACCTGATAACTCTGGCACCAGGTTCCCATCACCAGGGCTCAATGTAAAGTCACTAGTGTACCTGATAACTCTGGCACCAGGTTCCCATCACCAGGGCTCAATGTTAAGTCACTAGTGTACCTGATAACTCTGCCACCAGGCTACCATCACCAGGGCTCAATGTAAAGTCACTAGTGTACCTGATAACTCTGCCACCAGGCTCCCATCACCAGGGCTCAATGTTAAGTCACTAGTGTACCTGATAACTCTGCCACCAGGTTCCCATCACCAGGGCTCAATGTAAAGTCATTAGTGTACCTGATAACTCTTTCACCAGATTCCCATCACCAGGGCTCAATGTAAAGTCACTAGCGTACCTGATAACTCTGCCACCAGGCTCCCATCACCAGGGCTCAATGTTAAGTCACGAGTGTACCTGATAACTCTGCCACCAGGCTCCCATCACCAGGGCTCAATGTTAAGTCACTAGTGTACCTGATAACTCTGCCACCAGGCTCCCATCACCAGGGCTCAATGTAAAGTCACTAGTGTACCTGATAACTCTGCCACCAGGTTCCCATCACCAGGGCTCAATGTAAAGTCACTAGTGTACCTGATAACTCTGTCACCAGGCTCCCATCACCAGGGCTCAATGTTAAGTCACTAGTGTACCTGATAACTCTGCCACCAGGCTCCCATCACCAGGGCTCAATGTAAAGTCACTAGTGTACCTGATAACTCTGCCACCAGGTTCCCATCACCAGGGCTCAATGTAAAGTCACTAGTGTACCTGATAACTCTGCCACCAGGCTCCCATCACCAGGGCTCAATGTTAAGTCACTAGTGTACCTGATAACTCTGCCGCCAGGCTCCCATCACCAGGGCTCAATGTAAAGTCACTAGCGTACCTGATAACTCTGCCACCAGGTTCCCATCACCAGGGCTCAATGTTAAGTCACGAGTGTACCTGATAACTCTGCCACCAGGCTCCCATCACCAGGGCTCAATGTTAAGTCACTAGTGTACCTGATAACTCTGCCACCAGGCTCCCATCACCAGGGCTCAATGTAAAGTCACTAGTGTACCTGATAACTCTGGCACCAGGTTCCCATCACCAGGGCTCAATGTAAAGTCACTAGCGTACCTGATAACTCTGCCACCAGGCTCCCATCATCAGGGCTCAATGTAAAGTCACTAGTGTACCTGATAACTCTGCCACCAGGCTCCCATCACCAGGACTCAATATTAAGTCACTAGTGTACCTGATAACTCTGCCACCAGGCTCCCATCACCAGGGCTCAATGTAAAGTCACTAGTGTACCTGATAACTCTGCCACCAGGTTCCCATCACCAGGGCTCACTGTAAAGTCACTAGTGTACCTGATAACTCTGCCACCAGGTTCCCATCACCAGGGCTCATTGTAAAGTCATTAGTGTACCTGATAACTCTGCCACCAGGCTCCCATCACCAGGGCTCAATGTAAAGTCACTAGTGTACCTGATAACTCTGCCACCAGGCTCCCATCACCAGGACTCAATGTTAAGTCACTAGTGTACCTGATAACTCTGCCACCAGGCTCCCATCACCAGGGCTCAATGTTAAGTCACTAGTGTACCTGATAACTCTGGCACCAGGTTCCCATCACCAGGGCTCAATGTAAAGTCACTAGTGTACCTGATAACTCTGCCACCAGGCTCCCATCACCAGGGCTCAATGTAAAGTCACTAGTGTACCTGATAACTCTGCCACCAGGTTCCCATCACCAGGGCTCAATGTAAAGTCACTAGTGTACCTGATAACTCTGCCACCAGGCTCCCATCACCAGGGCTCAATGTAAAGTCACTAGTGTACCTGATAACTCTGCCGCCAGGCTCCCATCACCAGGGCTCAATGTAAAGTCACTAGCGTACCTGATAACTCTGCCACCAGGTTCCCATCACCAGGGCTCAATGTTAAGTCACGAGTGTACCTGATAACTCTGCCACCAGGCTCCCATCACCAGGGCTCAATGTTAAGTCACTAGTGTACCTGATAACTCTGCCACCAGGCTCCCATCACCAGGGCTCAATGTAAAGTCACTAGTGTACCTGATAACTCTGCCACCAGGCTCCCATCACCAGGGCTCAATGTAAAGTCACTAGCGTACCTGATAACTCTGCCACCAGGTTCCCATCACCAGGGCTCAATGTAAAGTCACTAGTGTACCTGATAACTCTGCCACCAGGTTCCCATCACCAGGGCTCAATGTAAAGTCACTAGTGTACCTGATAACTCTGCCACCAGGCTCCCATCACCAGGGCTCAATGTTATTTCACTAGTGTACCTGATAACTCTGCCACCAGGCTCCCATCACCAGGGCTCAATGTAAAGTCACTAGTGTACCTGATAACTCTGCCACCAGGTTCCCATCAACAGGGCTCAATGTAAAGTCACTAGTGTACCTGATAACTCTGCCACCAGGTTCCCATCACCAGGGCTCAATGTAAAGTCACTAGTGTACCTGATAACTCTGTCACCAGGGCTCAATGTTAAGTCACTAGTGTACCTGATAACTCTGCCACCAGGCTCCCATCACCAGGGCTCAATGTAAAGTCACTAGTGTACCTGATAACTCTGCCACCAGGCTCCCATCACCAGGGCTCAATGTTAAGTCACTAGTGTACCTGATAACTCTGCCGCCAGGCTCCCATCACCAGGGATCAATGTAAAGTCACTAGCGTACCTGATAACTCTGCCACCAGGTTCCCATCACCAGGGCTCAATGTAAAGTCACTAGTGTACCTGATAACTCTTTCACCAGATTCCCATCAACAGGGCTCAATGTAAAGTCACTAGCGTACCTGATAACTCTGCCACCAGGCTCCCATCACCAGGGCTCAATGTTAAGTCACGAGTGTACCTGATAACTCTGCCACCAGGCTCCCATCACCAGGGCTCAATGTTAAGTCACTAGTGTACCTGATAACTCTGCCACCAGGCTCCCATCACCAGGGCTCAATGTAAAGTCACTAGTGTACCTGATAACTCTGGCACCAGGTTCCCATCACCAGGGCTCAATGTAAAGTCACTAGCGTACCTGATAACTCTGCCACCAGGCTCCCATCATCAGGGCTCAATGTAAAGTCACTAGTGTACCTGATAACTCTGCCACCAGGCTCCCATCACCAGGACTCAATATTAAGTCACTAGTGTACCTGATAACTCTGCCACCAGGCTCCCATCACCAGGGCTCAATGTTAAGTCACTAGTGTACCTGATAACTCTGCCACCAGGCTCCCATCACCATGGCTCAATGTAAAGTCACTAGTGTACCTGATAACTCTGCCACCAGGTTCCCATCACCAGGGCTCAATGTAAAGTCACTAGTGTACCTGATAACTCTGCCACCAGGTTCCCATTACCAGGGCTCATTGTAAAGTCATTAGTGTACCTGATAACTCTGCCACCAGGCTCCCATCACCAGGGCTCAATGTAAAGTCACTAGTGTACCTGATAACTCTGCCACCAGGCTCCCATCACCAGGACTCAATGTTAAGTCACTAGTGTACCTGATAACTCTGCCACCAGGCTCCCATCACCAGGGATCAATGTTAAGTCACTAGTGTACCTGATAACTCTGGCACCAGGTTCCCATCACCAGGGCTCAATGTAAAGTCACTAGTGTACCTGATAACTCTTTCACCAGATTCCCATCACCAGGGCTCAATGTAAAGTCACTAGCGTACCTGATAACTCTGCCACCAGGCTCCCATCACCAGGGCTCAATGTTAAGTCACGAGTGTACCTGATAACTCTGCCACCAGGCTCCCATCACCAGGGCTCAATGTTAAGTCACTAGTGTACCTGATAACTCTGCCACCAGGCTCCCATCACCAGGGCTCAATGTAAAGTCTCTAGCGTACCTGATAACTCTGCCACCAGGTTCCCATCACCAGGGCTCAATGTAAAGTCACTAGTGTACCTGATAACTCTGCCACCAGGTTCCCATCACCAGGGCTCAATGTAAAGTCACTAGTGTACCTGATAACTCTGCCACCAGGCTCCCATCACCAGGGCTCAATGTTAAGTCACTAGTGTACCTGATAACTCTGCCACCAGGCTCCCATCACCAGGGCTCAATGTAAAGTCACTAGTGTACCTGATAACTCTGCCACCAGGTTCCCATCACCAGGGCTCAATGTAAAGTCACTAGTGTACCTGATAACTCTGCCACCAGGTTCCCATCACCAGGGCTCAATGTAAAGTCACTAGTGTACCTGATAACTCTGTCACCAGGCTCCCATCACCAGGGCTCAATGTTAAGTCACTAGTGTACCTGATAACTCTGCCACCAGGCTCCCATCACCAGGGCTCAATGTTAAGTATCTAGTGTACCTGATAACTCTGCCACCAGGCTCCCATCACCAGGGCTCAATGTTAAGTCACTAGTGTACCTGATAACTCTGCCACCAGGCTCCCATCACCAGGGCTCAATGTAAAGTCACTAGTGTACCTGATAACTCTGCCACCAGGTTCCCATCACCAGGGCTCAATGTAAAGTCACTAGTGTACCTGATAACTCTGCCACCAGGCTCCCATCACCAGGGCTCAATGTTAAGTCACTAGTGTACCTGATAACTCTGCCGCCAGGCTCCCATCACCAGGGCTCAATGTAAAGTCACTAGCGTACCTGATAACTCTGCCACCAGGTTCCCATCACCAGGGCTCAATGTAAAGTCACTAGTGTACCTGATAACTCTTTCACCAGATTCCCATCACCAGTGCTCAATGTAAAGTCACTAGCGTACCTGATAACTCTGCCACCAGGCTCCCATCACCAGGGCTCAATGTAAAGTCACTAGTGTACCTGATAACTCTGCCACCAGGCTCCCATCACCAGGGCTCAATGTAAAGTCACTAGTGTACCTGATAACTCTGGCACCAGGTTCCCATCACCAGGGCTCAATGTAAAGTCACTAGCGTACCTGATAACTCTGCCACCAGGCTCCCATCATCAGGGCTCAATGTTAAGTCACTAGTGTACCTGATAACTCTGCCACCAGGCTCCCATCACCAGGGCTCAATGTAAAGTCACTAGTGTACCTGATAACTCTGCCACCAGGTTCCCATCACCAGGGCTCAATGTAAAGTCACTAGTGTACCTGATAACTCTGCCACCAGGTTCCCATCACCAGGGCTCATTGTAAAGTCATTAGTGTACCTGATAACTCTGCCACCAGGCTCCCATCACCAGGGCTCAATGTAAAGTCACTAGTGTACCTGATAACTCTGCCACCAGGCTCCCATCACCAGGACTCAATGTTAAGTCACTAGTGTACCTGATAACTCTGCCACCAGGCTCCCATCACCAGGGCTCAATGTTAAGTCACTAGTGTACCTGATAACTCTGGCACCAGGTTCCCATCACCAGGGCTCAATGTAAAGTCACTAGTGTACCTGATAACTCTTTCACCAGATTCCCATCACCAGCGCTCAATGCAAAGTCACTAGCGTACCTGATAACTCTGCCACCAGGCTCCCATCACCAGGGCTCAATGTTAAGTCACGAGTGTACCTGATAACTCTGCCACCAGGCTCCCATCACCAGGGCTCAATGTTAAGTCACTAGTGTACCTGATAACTCTGCCACCAGGCTCCCATCACCAGGGCTCAATGTAAAGTCACTAGCGTACCTGATAACTCTGCCACCAGGTTCCCATCACCAGGGCTCAATGTAAAGTCACTAGTGTACCTGATAACTCTGCCACCAGGTTCCCATCACCAGGGCTCAATGTAAAGTCACTAGTGTACCTGATAACTCTGTCACCAGGGCTCAATGTTAAGTCACTAGTGTACCTGATAACTCTGCCACCAGGCTCCCATCACCAGGGCTCAATGTTAAGTATCTAGTGTACCTGATAACTCTGCCACCAGGCTCCCATCACCAGGGCTCACTGTTAAGTCACTAGTGTACCTGATAACTCTGCCACCAGGCTCCCATCACCAGGGCTCAATGTAAAGTCACTAGTGTACCTGATAACTCTGCCACCAGGTTCCCATCACCAGGGCTCAATGTAAAGTCACTAGTGTACCTGATAACTCTGCCACCAGGCTCCCATCACCAGGGCTCAATGTTAAGTCACTAGTGTACCTGATAACTCTGCCGCCAGGCTCCCATCACCAGGGATCAATGTAAAGTCACTAGCGTACCTGATAACTCTGCCACCAGGTTCCCATCACCAGGGCTCAATGTAAAGTCACTAGTGTACCTGATAACTCTTTCACCAGATTCCCATCACCAGGGCTCAATGTAAAGTCACTAGCGTACCTGATAACTCTGCCACCAGGCTCCCATCACCAGGGCTCAATGTTAAGTCACGAGTGTACCTGATAACTCTGCCACCAGGCTCCCATCACCAGGGCTCAATGTTAAGTCACTAGTGTACCTGATAACTCTGCCACCAGGCTCCCATCACCAGGGCTCACTGTTAAGTCACTAGTGTACCTGATAACTCTGCCACCAGGCTCCCATCACCAGGGCTCAATGTAAAGTCACTAGTGTACCTGATAACTCTGCCACCAGGTTCCCATCACCAGGGCTCAATGTAAAGTCACTAGTGTACCTGATAACTCTGCCACCAGGTTCCCATCACCAGGGCTCAATGTAAAGTCACTAGTGTACCTGATAACTCTGTCACCAGGGCTCAATGTTAAGTCACTAGTGTACCTGATAACTCTGCCACCAGGCTCCCATCACCAGGGCTCAATGTTAAGTATCTAGTGTACCTGATAACTCTGCCACCAGGCTCCCATCACCAGGGCTCACTGTTAAGTCACTAGTGTACCTGATAACTCTGCCACCAGGCTCCCATCACCAGGGCTAAATGTAAAGTCACTAGTGTACCTGATAACTCTGCCACCAGGTTCCCATCACCAGGGCTCAATGTAAAGTCACTAGTGTACCTGATAACTCTGCCACCAGGCTCCCATCACCAGGGCTCAATGTTAAGTCACTAGTGTACCTGATAACTCTGCCGCCAGGCTCCCATCACCAGGGATCAATGTAAAGTCACTAGCGTACCTGATAACTCTGCCACCAGGTTCCCATCACCAGGGCTCAATGTAAAGTCACTAGTGTACCTGATAACTCTTTCACCAGATTCCCATCACCAGGGCTCAATGTAAAGTCACTAGCGTACCTGATAACTCTGCCACCAGGCTCCCATCACCAGGGCTCAATGTTAAGTCACGAGTGTACCTGATAACTCTGCCACCAGGCTCCCATCACCAGGGCTCAATGTTAAGTCACTAGTGTACCTGATAACTCTGCCACCAGGCTCCCATCACCAGGGCTCAATGTAAAGTCACTAGTGTACCTGATAACTCTGCCACCAGGCTCCCATCACCAGGGCTCAATGTAAAGTCACTAGCGTACCTGATAACTCTGCCACCAGGCTCCCATCATCAGGGCTCAATGTAAAGTCACTAGTGTACCTGATAACTCTGCCACCAGGCTCCCATCACCAGGACTCAATATTAAGTCACTAGTGTACCTGATAACTCTGCCACCAGGCTCCCATCACCAGGGCTCAATGTTAAGTCACTAGTGTACCTGATAACTCTGCCACCAGGTTCCCATCACCAGGGCTCAATGTAAAGTCACTAGTGTACCTGATAACTCTGCCACCAGGTTCCCATCACCAGGGCTCAATGTAAAGTCACTAGTGTACCTGATAACTCTGCCACCAGGCTCCCATCACCAGGGCTCAATGTTAAGTCACTAGTGTACCTGATAACTCTGGCACCAGGTTCCCATCACCAGGGCTCAATGTAAAGTCACTAGTGTACCTGATAACTCTTTCACCAGATTCCCATCTCCAGCGCTCAATGTAAAGTCACTAGCGTACCTGATAACTCTGCCACCAGGCTCCCATCACCAGGGCTCAATGTTAAGTCACGAGTGTACCTGATAACTCTGCCACCAGGCTCCCATCACCAGGGCTCAATGTTAAGTCACTAGTGTACCTGATAACTCTGCCACCAGGCTCCCATCACCAGGGCTCAATGTAAAGTCACTAGCGTACCTGATAACTCTGCCACCAGGTTCCCATCACCAGGGCTCAATGTAAAGTCACTAGTGTACCTGATAACTCTGCCACCAGGTTCCCATCACCAGGGCTCAATGTTAAGTCACTAGTGTACCTGATAACTCTGCCACCAGGCTCCCATCACCAGGGCTCAATGTTAAGTATCTAGTGTACCTGATAACTCTGCCACCAGGCTCCCATCACCAGGGCTCACTGTTAAGTCACTAGTGTACCTGATAACTCTGCCACCAGGGCTCCCATCACCAGGGCTCAATGTAAAGTCACTAGTGTACCTGATAACTCTGCCACCAGGTTCCCATCACCAGGGCTCAATGTAAAGTCACTAGTGTACCTGATAACTCCGCCACCAGGTTCCCATCACCAGGGCTCAATGTAAAGTCACTAGTGTACCTGATAACTCTGTCACCAGGGCTCAATGTTAAGTCACTAGTGTACCTGATAACTCTGCCACCAGGCTCCCATCACCAGGGCTCAATGTTAAGTATCTAGTGTACCTGATAACTCTGCCACCAGGCTCCCATCACCAGGGCTCACTGTTAAGTCACTAGTGTACCTGATAACTCTTTCACCAGATTCCCATCACCAGGGCTCAATGTAAAGTCACTAGCGTACCTGATAACTCTGCCACCAGGCTCCCATCACCAGGGCTCAATGTTAAGTCACTAGTGTACCTGATAACTCTGCCACCAGGCTCCCATCACCAGGGCTCAATGTAAAGTCACTAGTGTACCTGATAACTCTGCCACCAGGCTCCCATCACCAGGGCTCAATGTAAAGTCACTAGCGTACCTGATAACTCTGGCACCAGGTTCCCATCACCAGGGCTCAATGTAAAGTCACTAGCATACCTGATAACTCTGCCACCAGGCTCCCATCATCAGGGCTCAATGTAAAGTCACTAGTGTACCTGATAACTCTGCCACCAGGCTCCCATCACCAGGACTCAATATTAAGTCACTAGTGTACCTGATAACTCTGCCACCAGGCTCCCATCACCAGGGCTCAATGTTAAGTCACTAGTGTACCTGATAACTCTGCCACCAGGCTCCCATCACCAGGGCTCAATGTAAAGTCACTAGTGTACCTGATAACTCTGCCACCAGGTTCCCATCACCAGGGCTCAATGTAAAGTCACTAGTGTACCTGATAACTCTGCCACCAGGTTCCCATCACCAGGGCTCAATGTAAAGTCACTAGTGTACCTGATAACTCTGCCACCAGGCTCCCATCACCAGGGCTCAATGTAAAGTCACTAGTGTACCTGATAACTCTGCCACCAGGTTCCCATCACCAGGGCTCAATGTAAAGTCACTAGTGTACCTGATAACTCTGCCACCAGGTTCCCATCACCAGGGCTCAATGTAAAGTCACTAGTGTACCTGATAACTCTGCCACCAGGTTCCCATCACCAGGGCTCAATGTAAAGTCACTAGTGTACCTGATAACTCTGCCACCAGGTTCCCATCACCAGGGCTCAATGTAAAGTCACTAGTGTACCTGATAACTCTGTCACCAGGGCTCAATGTTAAGTCACTAGTGTACCTGATAACTCTGCCACCAGGCTCCCATCACCAGGGCTCAATGTTAAGTATCTAGTGTACCTGATAACTCTGCCACCAGGCTCCCATCACCAGGGCTCAATGTAAAGTCACTAGCGTACCTGATAACTCTGGCACCAGGTTCCCATCACCAGGGCTCAATGTAAAGTCACTAGCGTACCTGATAACTCTGCCACCAGGCTCCCATCATCAGGGCTCAATGTAAAGTCACTAGTGTACCTGATAACTCTGCCACCAGGCTCCCATCACCAGGACTCAATATTAAGTCACTAGTGTACCTGATAACTCTGCCACCAGGCTCCCATCACCAGGGCTCAATGTAAAGTCACTAGTGTACCTGATAACTCTGCCACCAGGCTCCCATCACCAGGGCTCAATGTAAAGTCACTAGCGTACCTGATAACTCTGGCACCAGGTTCCCATCACCAGGGCTCAATGTAAAGTCACTAGCATACCTGATAACTCTGCCACCAGGCTCCCATCATCAGGGCTCAATGTAAAGTCACTAGTGTACCTGATAACTCTGCCACCAGGCTCCCATCACCAGGACTCAATATTAAGTCACTAGTGTACCTGATAACTCTGCCACCAGGCTCCCATCACCAGGGCTCAATGTTAAGTCACTAGTGTACCTGATAACTCTGCCACCAGGCTCCCATCACCAGGGCTCAATGTAAAGTCACTAGTGTACCTGATAACTCTGCCACCAGGTTCCCATCACCAGGGCTCAATGTAAAGTCACTAGTGTACCTGATAACTCTGCCACCAGGTTCCCATCACCAGGGCTCAATGTAAAGTCACTAGTGTACCTGATAACTCTGCCACCAGGCTCCCATCACCAGGGCTCAATGTAAAGTCACTAGTGTACCTGATAACTCTGCCACCAGGTTCCCATCACCAGGGCTCAATGTAAAGTCACTAGTGTACCTGATAACTCTGCCACCAGGTTCCCATCACCAGGGCTCAATGTAAAGTCACTAGTGTACCTGATAACTCTGCCACCAGGTTCCCATCACCAGGGCTCAATGTAAAGTCACTAGTGTACCTGATAACTCTGCCACCAGGTTCCCATCACCAGGGCTCAATGTAAAGTCACTAGTGTACCTGATAACTCTGTCACCAGGGCTCAATGTTAAGTCACTAGTGTACCTGATAACTCTGCCACCAGGCTCCCATCACCAGGGCTCAATGTTAAGTATCTAGTGTACCTGATAACTCTGCCACCAGGCTCCCATCACCAGGGCTCAATGTAAAGTCACTAGCGTACCTGATAACTCTGGCACCAGGTTCCCATCACCAGGGCTCAATGTAAAGTCACTAGCGTACCTGATAACTCTGCCACCAGGCTCCCATCATCAGGGCTCAATGTAAAGTCACTAGTGTACCTGATAACTCTGCCACCAGGCTCCCATCACCAGGACTCAATATTAAGTCACTAGTGTACCTGATAACTCTGCCACCAGGCTCCCATCACCAGGGCTCAATGTTAAGTCACTAGTGTACCTGATAACTCTGCCACCAGGCTCCCATCACCAGGGCTCAATGTAAAGTCACTAGTGTACCTGATAACTCTTTCACCAGATTCCCATCACCAGGGCTCAATGTAAAGTCACTAGCGTACCTGATAACTCTGCCACCAGGCTCCCATCACCAGGGCTCAATGTTAAGTCACGAGTGTACCTGATAACTCTGCCACCAGGCTCCCATCACCAGGGCTCAATGTTAAGTCACTAGTGTACCTGATAACTCTGCCACCAGGCTCCCATCACCAGGGCTCAATGTAAAGTCACTAGTGTACCTGATAACTCTGCCACCAGGCTCCCATCACCAGGGCTCAATGTAAAGTCACTAGCGTACCTGATAACTCTGGCACCAGGTTCCCATCACCAGGGCTCAATGTAAAGTCACTAGCATACCTGATAACTCTGCCACCAGGCTCCCATCATCAGGGCTCAATGTAAAGTCACTAGTGTACCTGATAACTCTGCCACCAGGCTCCCATCACCAGGACTCAATATTAAGTCACTAGTGTACCTGATAACTCTGCCACCAGGCTCCCATCACCAGGGCTCAATGTTAAGTCACTAGTGTACCTGATAACTCTGCCACCAGGCTCCCATCACCAGGGCTCAATGTAAAGTCACTAGTGTACCTGATAACTCTGCCACCAGGTTCCCATCACCAGGGCTCAATGTAAAGTCACTAGTGTACCTGATAACTCTGCCACCAGGTTCCCATCACCAGGGCTCAATGTAAAGTCACTAGTGTACCTGATAACTCTGCCACCAGGCTCCCATCACCAGGGCTCAATGTAAAGTCACTAGTGTACCTGATAACTCTGCCACCAGGTTCCCATCACCAGGGCTCAATGTAAAGTCACTAGTGTACCTGATAACTCTGCCACCAGGTTCCCATCACCAGGGCTCAATGTAAAGTCACTAGTGTACCTGATAACTCTGCCACCAGGTTCCCATCACCAGGGCTCAATGTAAAGTCACTAGTGTACCTGATAACTCTGCCACCAGGTTCCCATCACCAGGGCTCAATGTAAAGTCACTAGTGTACCTGATAACTCTGTCACCAGGGCTCAATGTTAAGTCACTAGTGTACCTGATAACTCTGCCACCAGGCTCCCATCACCAGGGCTCAATGTTAAGTATCTAGTGTACCTGATAACTCTGCCACCAGGCTCCCATCACCAGGGCTCAATGTAAAGTCACTAGCGTACCTGATAACTCTGGCACCAGGTTCCCATCACCAGGGCTCAATGTAAAGTCACTAGCGTACCTGATAACTCTGCCACCAGGCTCCCATCATCAGGGCTCAATGTAAAGTCACTAGTGTACCTGATAACTCTGCCACCAGGCTCCCATCACCAGGACTCAATATTAAGTCACTAGTGTACCTGATAACTCTGCCACCAGGCTCCCATCACCAGGGCTCAATGTTAAGTCACTAGTGTACCTGATAACTCTGCCACCAGGCTCCCATCACCAGGGCTCAATGTAAAGTCACTAGTGTACCTGATAACTCTGCCACCAGGTTCCCATCACCAGGGCTCAATGTAAAGTCACTAGTGTACCTGATAACTCTGCCACCAGGTTCCCATCACCAGGGCTCAATGTTAAGTCACTAGTGTACCTGATAACTCTGCCACCAGGCTCCCATCACCAGGACTCAATATTAAGTCACTAGTGTACCTGATAACTCTGCCACCAGGCTCCCATCACCAGGGCTCAATGTTAAGTCACTAGTGTACCTGATAACTCTGCCACCAGGCTCCCATCACCAGGGCTCAATGTAAAGTCACTAGTGTACCTGATAACTCTGCCACCAGGTTCCCATCACCAGGGCTCAATGTAAAGTCACTAGTGTACCTGATAACTCTGCCACCAGGTTCCCATCACCAGGGCTCAATGTAAAGTCACTAGTGTACCTGATAACTCTGCCACCAGGCTCCCATCACCAGGGCTCAATGTAAAGTCACTAGTGTACCTGATAACTCTGTCACCAGGGCTCAATGTTAAGTCACTAGTGTACCTGATAACTCTGCCACCAGGCTCCCATCACCAGGGCTCAATGTTAAGTATCTAGTGTACCTGATAACTCTGCCACCAGGCTCCCATCACCAGGGCTCAATGTAAAGTCACTAGCGTACCTGATAACTCTGGCACCAGGTTCCCATCACCAGGGCTCAATGTAAAGTCACTAGCGTACCTGATAACTCTGCCACCAGGCTCCCATCATCAGGGCTCAATGTAAAGTCACTAGTGTACCTGATAACTCTGCCACCAGGCTCCCATCACCAGGACTCAATATTAAGTCACTAGTGTACCTGATAACTCTGCCACCAGGCTCCCATCACCAGGGCTCAATGTTAAGTCACTAGTGTACCTGATAACTCTGCCACCAGGCTCCCATCACCAGGGCTCAATGTAAAGTCACTAGTGTACCTGATAACTCTGCCACCAGGTTCCCATCACCAGGGCTCAATGTAAAGTCACTAGTGTACCTGATAACTCTGCCACCAGGTTCCCATCACCAGGGCTCAATGTAAAGTCACTAGTGTACCTGATAACTCTGCCACCAGGCTCCCATCACCAGGGCTCAATGTAAAGTCACTAGTGTACCTGATAACTCTGCCACCAGGTTCCCATCACCAGGGCTCAATGTAAAGTCACTAGTGTACCTGATAACTCTGCCACCAGGTTCCCATCACCAGGGCTCAATGTAAAGTCACTAGTGTACCTGATAACTCTGCCACCAGGTTCCCATCACCAGGGCTCAATGTAAAGTCACTAGTGTACCTGATAACTCTGCCACCAGGTTCCCATCACCAGGGCTCAATGTAAAGTCACTAGTGTACCTGATAACTCTGTCACCAGGGCTCAATGTTAAGTCACTAGTGTACCTGATAACTCTGCCACCAGGCTCCCATCACCAGGGCTCAATGTTAAGTATCTAGTGTACCTGATAACTCTGCCACCAGGCTCCCATCACCAGGGCTCACTGTTAAGTCACTAGTGTACCTGATAACTCTGCCACCAGGCTCCCATCACCAGGGCTCAATGTAAAGTCACTAGTGTACCTGATAACTCTGCCACCAGGTTCCCATCACCAGGGCTCAATGTAAAGTCACTAGTGTACCTGATAACTCTGCCACCAGGTTCCCATCACCAGGGCTCAATGTAAAGTCACTAGTGTACCTGATAACTCTGCCACCAGGCTCCCATCACCAGGGCTCAATGTAAAGTCACTAGTGTACCTGATAACTCTGCCACCAGGTTCCCATCACCAGGGCTCAATGTAAAGTCACTAGTGTACCTGATAACTCTGCCACCAGGTTCCCATCACCAGGGCTCAATGTAAAGTCACTAGTGTACCTGATAACTCTGCCACCAGGTTCCCATCACCAGGGCTCAATGTAAAGTCACTAGTGTACCTGATAACTCTGCCACCAGGTTCCCATCACCAGGGCTCAATGTAAAGTCACTAGTGTACCTGATAACTCTGTCACCAGGGCTCAATGTTAAGTCACTAGTGTACCTGATAACTCTGCCACCAGGCTCCCATCACCAGGGCTCAATGTTAAGTATCTAGTGTACCTGATAACTCTGCCACCAGGCTCCCATCACCAGGGCTCAATGTAAAGTCACTAGCGTACCTGATAACTCTGGCACCAGGTTCCCATCACCAGGGCTCAATGTAAAGTCACTAGCGTACCTGATAACTCTGCCACCAGGCTCCCATCATCAGGGCTCAATGTAAAGTCACTAGTGTACCTGATAACTCTGCCACCAGGCTCCCATCACCAGGACTCAATATTAAGTCACTAGTGTACCTGATAACTCTGCCACCAGGCTCCCATCACCAGGGCTCAATGTTAAGTCACTAGTGTACCTGATAACTCTGCCACCAGGCTCCCATCACCAGGGCTCAATGTAAAGTCACTAGTGTACCTGATAACTCTGCCACCAGGTTCCCATCACCAGGGCTCAATGTAAAGTCACTAGTGTACCTGATAACTCTGCCACCAGGTTCCCATCACCAGGGCTCAATGTAAAGTCACTAGTGTACCTGATAACTCTGCCACCAGGCTCCCATCACCAGGGCTCAATGTAAAGTCACTAGTGTACCTGATAACTCTGCCACCAGGTTCCCATCACCAGGGCTCAATGTAAAGTCACTAGTGTACCTGATAACTCTGCCACCAGGTTCCCATCACCAGGGCTCAATGTAAAGTCACTAGTGTACCTGATAACTCTGCCACCAGGTTCCCATCACCAGGGCTCAATGTAAAGTCACTAGTGTACCTGATAACTCTGCCACCAGGTTCCCATCACCAGGGCTCAATGTAAAGTCACTAGTGTACCTGATAACTCTGTCACCAGGGCTCAATGTTAAGTCACTAGTGTACCTGATAACTCTGCCACCAGGCTCCCATCACCAGGGCTCAATGTTAAGTATCTAGTGTACCTGATAACTCTGCCACCAGGCTCCCATCACCAGGGCTCACTGTTAAGTCACTAGTGTACCTGATAACTCTGCCACCAGGCTCCCATCACCAGGGCTCAATGTAAAGTCACTAGTGTACCTGATAACTCTGCCACCAGGTTCCCATCACCAGGGCTCAATGTAAAGTCACTAGTGTACCTGATAACTCTGCCACCAGGCTCCCATCACCAGGGCTCAATGTAAAGTCACTAGTGTACCTGATAACTCTGCCACCAGGCTCCCATCACCAGGGCTCAATGTAAAGTCACTAGTGTACCTGATAACTCTGCCACCAGGTTCCCATCACCAGGGCTCAATGTAAAGTCACTAGTGTACCTGATAACTCTGCCACCAGGTTCCCATCACCAGGGCTCAATGTAAAGTCACTAGTGTACCTGATAACTCTGTCACCAGGGCTCAATGTTAAGTCACTAGTGTACCTGATAACTCTGCCACCAGGCTCCCATCACCAGGGCTCAATGTTAAGTATCTAGTGTACCTGATAACTCTGCCACCAGGCTCCCATCACCAGGGCTCACTGTTAAGTCACTAGTGTACCTGATAACTCTGCCACCAGGCTCCCATCACCAGGGCTCAATGTAAAGTCACTAGTGTACCTGATAACTCTGCCACCAGGTTCCCATCACCAGGGCTCAATGTAAAGTCACTAGTGTACCTGATAACTCTGCCACCAGGCTCCCATCACCAGGGCTCAATGTTAAGTCACTAGTGTACCTGATAACTCTGCCGCCAGGCTCCCATCACCAGGGATCAATGTAAAGTCACGAGCGTACCTGATAACTCTGCCACCAGGTTCCCATCACCAGGGCTCAATGTAAAGTCACTAGTGTACCTGATAACTCTTTCACCAGATTCCCATCACCAGGGCTCAATGTAAAGTCACTAGCGTACCTGATAACTCTGCCACCAGGCTCCCATCACCAGGGCTCAATGTTAAGTCACGAGTGTACCTGATAACTCTGCCACCAGGCTCCCATCACCAGGGCTCAATGTTAAGTCACTAGTGTACCTGATAACTCTGCCACCAGGCTCCCATCACCAGGGCTCAATGTAAAGTCACTAGTGTACCTGATAACTCTGCCACCAGGCTCCCATCACCAGGGCTCAATGTAAAGTCACTAGTGTACCTGATAACTCTGGCACCAGGTTCCCATCACCAGGGCTCAATGTAAAGTCACTAGCGTACCTGATAACTCTGCCACCAGGCTCCCATCATCAGGGCTCAATGTAAAGTCACTAGTGTACCTGATAACTCTGCCACCAGGCTCCCATCACCAGGACTCAATATTAAGTCACTAGTGTACCTGATAACTCTGCCACCAGGCTCCCATCACCAAGGCTCAATGTTAAGTCACTAGTGTACCTGATAACTCTGCCACCAGGCTCCCATCACCAGGGCTCAATGTAAAGTCACTAGTGTACCTGATAACTCTGCCACCAGGTTCCCATCACCAGGGCTCAATGTAAAGTCACTAGTGTACCTGATAACTCTGCCACCAGGTTCCCATCACCAGGGCTCATTGTAAAGTCATTAGTGTACCTGATAACTCTGCCACCAGGCTCCCATCACCAGGGCTCAATGTAAAGTCACTAGTGTACCTGATAACTCTGCCACCAGGCTCCCATCACCAGGACTCAATGTTAAGTCACTAGTGTACCTGATAACTCTGCCACCAGGCTCCCATCACCAGGGATCAATGTTAAGTCACTAGTGTACCTGATAACTCTGGCACCAGGTTCCCATCACCAGGGCTCAATGTAAAGTCACTAGTGTACCTGATAACTCTTTCACCAGATTCCCATCACCAGGGCTCAATGTAAAGTCACTAGCGTACCTGATAACTCTGCCACCAGGCTCCCATCACCAGGGCTCAATGTTAAGTCACGAGTGTACCTGATAACTCTGCCACCAGGCTCCCATCACCAGGGCTCAATGTTAAGTCACTAGTGTACCTGATAACTCTGCCACCAGGCTCCCATCACCAGGGCTCAATGTAAAGTCACTAGCGTACCTGATAACTCTGCCACCAGGTTCCCATCACCAGGGCTCAATGTAAAGTCACTAGTGTACCTGATAACTCTGCCACCAGGTTCCCATCACCAGGGCTCAATGTAAAGTCACTAGTGTACCTGATAACTCTGCCACCAGGCTCCCATCACCAGGGCTCAATGTTAAGTCACTAGTGTACCTGATAACTCTGCCACCAGGCTCCCATCACCAGGGCTCAATGTAAAGTCACTAGTGTACCTGATAACTCTGCCACCAGGTTCCCATCACCAGGGCTCAATGTAAAGTCACTAGTGTACCTGATAACTCTGCCACCAGGTTCCCATCACCAGGGCTCAATGTAAAGTCACTAGTGTACCTGATAACTCTGTCACCAGGCTCCCATCACCAGGGCTCAATGTTAAGTCACTAGTGTACCTGATAACTCTGCCACCAGGTTCCCATCACCAGGGCTCAATGTAAAGTCACTAGCGTACCTGATAACTCTGCCACCAGGCTCCCATCACCAGGGCTCAATGTTAAGTCACGAGTGTACCTGATAACTCTGCCACCAGACTCCCATCACCAGGGCTCAATGTAAAGTCACTAGTGTACCTGATAACTCTGCCACCAGGTTCCCATCACCAGGGCTCATTGTAAAGTCATTAGTGTACCTGATAACTCTGCCACCAGGCTCCCATCACCAGGGCTCAATGTAAAGTCACTAGTGTACCTGATAACTCTGCCACCAGGCTCCCATCACCAGGACTCAATGTTAAGTCACTAGTGTACCTGATAACTCTGCCACCAGGCTCCCATCACCAGGGATCAATGTTAAGTCACTAGTGTACCTGATAACTCTGGCACCAGGTTCCCATCACCAGGGCTCAATGTAAAGTCACTAGTGTACCTGATAACTCTTTCACCAGATTCCCATCACCAGGGCTCAATGTAAAGTCACTAGCGTACCTGATAACTCTGCCACCAGGCTCCCATCACCAGGGCTCAATGTTAAGTCACGAGTGTACCTGATAACTCTGCCACCAGGCTCCCATCACCAGGGCTCAATGTTAAGTCACTAGTGTACCTGATAACTCTGCCACCAGGCTCCCATCACCAGGGCTCAATGTAAAGTCACTAGCGTACCTGATAACTCTGCCACCAGGTTCCCATCACCAGGGCTCAATGTAAAGTCACTAGTGTACCTGATAACTCTGCCACCAGGTTCCCATCACCAGGGCTCAATGTAAAGTCACTAGTGTACCTGATAACTCTGCCACCAGGCTCCCATCACCAGGGCTCAATGTTAAGTCACTAGTGTACCTGATAACTCTGCCACCAGGCTCCCATCACCAGGGCTCAATGTAAAGTCACTAGTGTACCTGATAACTCTGCCACCAGGTTCCCATCACCAGGGCTCAATGTAAAGTCACTAGTGTACCTGATAACTCTGCCACCAGGTTCCCATCACCAGGGCTCAATGTAAAGTCACTAGTGTACCTGATAACTCTGTCACCAGGCTCCCATCACCAGGGCTCAATGTTAAGTCACTAGTGTACCTGATAACTCTGCCACCAGGTTCCCATCACCAGGGCTCAATGTAAAGTCACTAGCGTACCTGATAACTCTGCCACCAGGTTCCCATCACCAGGGCTCAATGTAAAGTCACTAGTGTACCTGATAACTCTGTCACCAGGCTCCCATCACCAGGGCTCAATGTTAAGTCACTAGTGTACCTGATAACTCTGCCACCAGGTTCCCATCACCAGGGCTCAATGTAAAGTCACTAGCGTACCTGATAACTCTGCCACCAGGCTCCCATCACCAGGGCTCAATGTTAAGTCACGAGTGTACCTGATAACTCTGCCACCAGGCTCCCATCACCAGGGCTCAATGTTAAGTCACTAGTGTACCTGATAACTCTGGCACCAGGTTCCCATCACCAGGGCTCAATGTAAAGTCACTAGTGTACCTGATAACTCTTTCACCAGATTCCCATCACCAGGGCTCAATGTAAAGTCACTAGCGTACCTGATAACTCTGCCACCAGGCTCCCATCACCAGGGCTCAATGTTAAGTCACGAGTGTACCTGATAACTCTGCCACCAGGCTCCCATCACCAGGGCTCAATGTTAAGTCACTAGTGTACCTGATAACTCTGCCACCAGGCTCCCATCACCAGGGCTCAATGTAAAGTCACTAGCGTACCTGATAACTCTGCCACCAGGTTCCCATCACCAGGGCTCAATGTAAAGTCACTAGTGTACCTGATAACTCTGCCACCAGGTTCCCATCACCAGGGCTCAATGTAAAGTCACTAGTGTACCTGATAACTCTGCCACCAGGCTCCCATCACCAGGGCTCAATGTTAAGTCACTAGTGTACCTGATAACTCTGCCACCAGGCTCCCATCACCAGGGCTCAATGTAAAGTCACTAGTGTACCTGATAACTCTGCCACCAGGTTCCCATCACCAGGGCTCAATGTAAAGTCACTAGTGTACCTGATAACTCTGCCACCAGGTTCCCATCACCAGGGCTCAATGTAAAGTCACTAGTGTACCTGATAACTCTGTCACCAGGCTCCCATCACCAGGGCTCAATGTTAAGTCACTAGTGTACCTGATAACTCTGCCACCAGGTTCCCATCACCAGGGCTCAATGTAAAGTCACTAGCGTACCTGATAACTCTGCCACCAGGCTCCCATCACCAGGGCTCAATGTTAAGTCACGAGTGTACCTGATAACTCTGCCACCAGGCTCCCATCACCAGGGCTCAATGTTAAGTCACTAGTGTACCTGATAACTCTGCCACCAGGCTCCCATCACCAGGGCTCAATGTAAAGTCACTAGTGTACCTGATAACTCTGCCACCAGGCTCCCATCACCAGGGCTCAATGTAAAGTCACTAGTGTACCTGATAACTAAGGCACCAGGTTCCCATCACCAGGGCTCAATGTAAAGTCACTAGCGTACCTGATAACTCTGCCACCAGGCTCCCATCACCAGGGCTCAATGTAAAGTCACTAGTGTACCTGATAACTCTGCCACCAGGCTCCCATCACCAGGACTCAATATTAAGTCACTAGTGTACCTGATAACTCTGCCACCAGGCTCCCATCACCAGGGCTCAATATTAAGTCACTAGTGTACCTGATAACTCTGCCACCAGGCTCCCATCACCAGGGCTCAATGTAAAGTCACTAGTGTACCTGATAACTCTGCCACCAGGCTCCCATCACCAGGGCTCAATGTAAAGTCACTAGTGTACCTGATTACTCTGGCACCAGGTTCCCATCACCAGGGCTCAATGTAAAGTCACTAGTGTACCTGATAACTCTGCCACCAGGTTCCCATCACCAGGGCTCAATGTAAAGTCACTAGTGTACCTGATAACTCTGCCACCAGGTTCCCATCACCAGGGCTCAATGTAAAGTCACTAGTGTACCTGATAACTCTGCCACCAGGTTCCCATCACCAGGGCTCAATGTAAAGTCACTAGTGTACCTGATAACTCTGCCACCAGGCTCCCATCACCAGGGCTCAATGTTAAGTTACTAGTGTACCTGATAACTCTGCCACCAGGTTCCCATCACCAGGGCTCAATGTAAAGTCACTAGTGTACCTGATAACTCTGGCACCAGGTTCCCATCACCAGGGCTCAATGTAAAGTCACTAGTGTACCTGATAACTCTGGCACCAGGTTCCCATCACCAGGGCTCAATGTAAAGTCACTAGTGTACCTGATAAATCTGGCACCAGGTTCCCATCACCAGGGCTCAATGTAAAGTCACTAGTGTACCTGATAACTCTGCCACCAGGCTCCCATCACCAGGGCTCAATGTAAAGTCACTAGTGTACCTGATAACTCTGCCGCAAGGCTCCCATCACCAGGGCTCAATGTAAAGTCACTAGCGTACCTGATAACTCTGCCACCAGGCTCCCATCACCAGGGCTCAATGTAAAGTCACTAGTGTACCTGATAACTCTGGCACCAGGCTCCCATCACCAGGGCTCAATGTAAAGTCACTAGTGTACCTGATAACTCTGGCACCAGGTTCCCATCACCAGGGCTCAATGTAAAGTCACTAGTGTACCTGATAACTCTGCCACCAGGCTCCCATCACCAGGGCTCAATGTAAAGTCAATAGTGTACCTGATAACTCTGCCACCAGGCTCCCATCACCAGGGCTCAATGTAAAGTCACTAGCGTACCTGATAACTCTGCCGCCAGGCTCCCATCACCAGGGCTCAATGTAAAGTCACTAGTGTACCTGATAACTCTGCCACCAGGTTCCCATCACCAGGGCTCAATGTAAAGTCACTAGTGTACCTGATAACTCTGCCACCAGGTTCCCATCACCAGGGCTCAATTTAAAGTCACTAGTGTACCTGATAACTCTTTCACCAGATTCCCATCACCAGGGCTCAATGTAAAGTCACTAGCGTACCTGATAACTCTGCCACCAGGCTCCCATCACCAGGGCTCAATGTTAAGTCACAAGTGTACCTGATAACTCTGCCACCAGGCTCCCATCACCAGGGCTCAATGTTAAGTCACTAGTGTACCTGATAACTCTGCCACTAGGCTCCCATCACCAGGGCTCAATGTAAAGTCACTAGTGTACCTGATAACTCTGCCACCAGGCTCCCATCACCAGGGCTCAATGTAAAGTCACTAGTGTACCTGATAACTCTGCCACCAGGCTCCCATCACCAGGACTCAATGTTAAGTCACTAGTGTACCTGATAACTCTGCCACCAGGCTCCCATCACCAGGGCTCAATGTAAAGTCACTAGTGTACCTGATAACTCTGCCACCAGGTTCCCATCACCAGGGCTCAATGTAAAGTCACTAGTGTACCTGATAACTCTGGCACCAGGTTCCCATCACCAGGGCCCAATGTAAAGTTACTAGTGTACCTGATAACTCTGCCACCAGGTTCCCATCACCAGGGCTCAATGTAAAGTCATTAGTGTACCTGATAACTCTGCCACCAGGCTCCCATCACCAGGGCTCAATGTAAAGTCACTAGTGTACCTGATAACTCTGCCACCAGGCTCCCATCACCAGGGCTCAATGTAAAGTCACTAGTGTACCTGATAACTCTGCCACCAGGCTCCCATCACCAGGGCTCAATGTAAAGTCACTAGTGTACCTGATAACTAAGGCACCAGGTTCCCATCACCAGGGCTCAATGTAAAGTCACTAGCGTACCTGATAACTCTGCCACCAGGCTCCCATCACCAGGGCTCAATGTAAAGTCACTAGTGTACCTGATAACTCTGCCACCAGGCTCCCATCACCAGGACTCAATATTAAGTCACTAGTGTACCTGATAACTCTGCCACCAGGCTCCCATCACCAGGGCTCAATATTAAGTCACTAGTGTACCTGATAACTCTGCCACCAGGCTCCCATCACCAGGGCTCAATGTAAAGTCACTAGTGTACCTGATAACTCTGCCACCAGGCTCCCATCACCAGGGCTCAATGTAAAGTCACTAGTGTACCTGATTACTCTGGCACCAGGTTCCCATCACCAGGGCTCAATGTAAAGTCACTAGTGTACCTGATAACTCTGCCACCAGGTTCCCATCACCAGGGCTCAATGTAAAGTCACTAGTGTACCTGATAACTCTGCCACCAGGTTCCCATCACCAGGGCTCAATGTAAAGTCACTAGTGTACCTGATAACTCTGCCACCAGGTTCCCATCACCAGGGCTCAATGTAAAGTCACTAGTGTACCTGATAACTCTGCCACCAGGCTCCCATCACCAGGGCTCAATGTTAAGTTACTAGTGTACCTGATAACTCTGCCACCAGGTTCCCATCACCAGGGCTCAATGTAAAGTCACTAGTGTACCTGATAACTCTGGCACCAGGTTCCCATCACCAGGGCTCAATGTAAAGTCACTAGTGTACCTGATAACTCTGGCACCAGGTTCCCATCACCAGGGCTCAATGTAAAGTCACTAGTGTACCTGATAAATCTGGCACCAGGTTCCCATCACCAGGGCTCAATGTAAAGTCACTAGTGTACCTGATAACTCTGCCACCAGGCTCCCATCACCAGGGCTCAATGTAAAGTCACTAGTGTACCTGATAACTCTGCCGCAAGGCTCCCATCACCAGGGCTCAATGTAAAGTCACTAGCGTACCTGATAACTCTGCCACCAGGCTCCCATCACCAGGGCTCAATGTAAAGTCACTAGTGTACCTGATAACTCTGGCACCAGGCTCCCATCACCAGGGCTCAATGTAAAGTCACTAGTGTACCTGATAACTCTGGCACCAGGTTCCCATCACCAGGGCTCAATGTAAAGTCACTAGTGTACCTGATAACTCTGCCACCAGGCTCCCATCACCAGGGCTCAATGTAAAGTCAATAGTGTACCTGATAACTCTGCCACCAGGCTCCCATCACCAGGGCTCAATGTAAAGTCACTAGCGTACCTGATAACTCTGCCGCCAGGCTCCCATCACCAGGGCTCAATGTAAAGTCACTAGTGTACCTGATAACTCTGCCACCAGGTTCCCATCACCAGGGCTCAATGTAAAGTCACTAGTGTACCTGATAACTCTGCCACCAGGTTCCCATCACCAGGGCTCAATTTAAAGTCACTAGTGTACCTGATAACTCTTTCACCAGATTCCCATCACCAGGGCTCAATGTAAAGTCACTAGCGTACCTGATAACTCTGCCACCAGGCTCCCATCACCAGGGCTCAATGTTAAGTCACAAGTGTACCTGATAACTCTGCCACCAGGCTCCCATCACCAGGGCTCAATGTTAAGTCACTAGTGTACCTGATAACTCTGCCACTAGGCTCCCATCACCAGGGCTCAATGTAAAGTCACTAGTGTACCTGATAACTCTGCCACCAGGCTCCCATCACCAGGGCTCAATGTAAAGTCACTAGTGTACCTGATAACTCTGCCACCAGGCTCCCATCACCAGGACTCAATGTTAAGTCACTAGTATACCTGATAACTCTGCCACCAGGCTCCCATCACCAGGGCTCAATGTAAAGTCACTAGTGTACCTGATAACTCTGCCACCAGGTTCCCATCACCAGGGCTCAATGTAAAGTCACTAGTGTACCTGATAACTCTGGCACCAGGTTCCCATCACCAGGGCCCAATGTAAAGTCACTAGTGTACCTGATAACTCTGCCACCAGGTTCCCATCACCAGGGCTCAATGTAAAGTCATTAGTGTACCTGATAACTCTGCCACCAGGCTCCCATCACCAGGGCTCAATGTAAAGTCACTAGTGTACCTGATAACTCTGCCACCAGGCTCCCATCACCAGGGCTCAATGTAAAGTCACTAGTGTACCTGATAACTCTGCCACCAGGTTCCCATCACCAGGGCTCAATGTAAAGTCACTAGTGTACCTGATAACTCTGGCACCAGGTTCCCATCACCAGGGCTCAATGTAAAGTCACTAGTGTACCTGATAACTCTGGCACCAGGTTCCCATCACCAGGGCCCAATGTAAAGTTACTAGTGTACCTGATAACTCTGCCACCAGGTTCCCATCACCAGGGCTCAATGTAAAGTCACTAGTGTACCTGATAACTCTGGCACCAGGTTCCCATCACCAGGGCTCAATGTAAAGTCACTAGTGTACCTGATAACTCTGGCACCAGGTTCCCATCACCAGGGCTCAATGTAAAGTCACTAGTGTACCTGATAACTCTGCCACCAGGTTCCCATCACCAGGGCTCAATGTAAAGTCATTAGTGTACCTGATAATTCTGCCACCAGGCTCCCATCACCAGGGCTCAATGTAAAGTCACTAGTGTACCTGATAACTCTGCCACCAGGCTCCCATCACCAGGGCTCAATGTAAAGTCACTAGTGTACCTGATAACTCTGGCACCAGGCTCCCATCACCAGGGCTCAATGTAAAGTCACTAGTGTACCTGATAACTCTGCCACCAGGTTCCCATCACCAGGGCTCAATGTAAAGTCACTAGCGTACCTGATAACTCTGCCACCAGGTTCCCATCACCAGGGCTCAACGTAAAGTCACTAGTGTACCTGCTAACTCTGGCACCAGGTTCCCATCACCAGGGCTCAATGTAAAGTCACTAGTGTACCTGATAACTCTGCCACCAGGCTCCCATCACCAGGACTCAATGTAAAGTCAATAGTGTACCTGATAACTCTGCCACCAGGCTCCCATCGCCAGGGCTCAATGTAAAGTCACTAGCGTACCTGATAACTCTGCCGCCAGGCTCCCATCACCAGGGCTCAATGTAAAGTCACTAGCGTACCTGATAACTCTGCCACCAGGTTCCCATCACCAGGGCTCAATGTAAAGTCACTAGTGTACCTGATAACTCTGCCACCAGGTTCCCATCACCAGGGCTCAATGTTAAGTCACTAGTGTACCTGATAACTCTGCCACCAGGCTCCCATCACCAGGGCTCAATGTAAAGTCACTAGTGTACCTGATAACTCTGCCACCAGGTTCCCATCACCATGGCTCAATGTAAAGTCACTAGCGTACCTGATAACTCTGCCACCAGGTTCCCATCACCAGGGCTCAATGTAAAGTCACTAGTGTACCTGATAACTCTGCCACCAGGTTCCCATCACCAGGGCTCAATGTTAAGTCACTAGTGTACCTGATAACTCTGCCACCAGGCTCCCATCACCAGGGCTCAATGTTAAGTATCTAGTGTACCTGATAACTCTGCCACCAGGCAGCCATCACCAGGGCTCAATGTTAAGTCACTAGTGTACCTGATAACTCTGCCACCAGGCTCCCATCACCAGGGCTCAATGTAAAGTCACTAGTGTACCTGATAACTCTGCCACCAGGTTCCCATCACCAGGGCTCAATGTAAAGTCACTAGTGTACCTGATAACTCTGCCGCCAGGCTCCCATCACCAGGGCTCAATGTAAAGTCACTAGCGTACCTGATAACTCTGCCACCAGGTTCCCATCACCAGGGCTCAATGTAAAGTCACTAGCGTACCTGATAACTCTGCCACCAGGTTCCCATCACCAGGGCTCAATGTAAAGTCACTAGTGAACCTGATAACTCTTTCACCAGATTCCCATCACCAGGGCTCAATGTAAAGTCACTAGCGTAATTGATAACTTTGCCACCAAGCTCCCATCACCAGGGCTCAATGTTAAGTCACGAGTGTACCTGATAACTCTGCCACCAGGCTCCCATCACCAGGGCTCAATGTTAAGTCACTAGTGTACCTGATAACTCTGCCACCAGGCTCCCATCACCAGGGCTCAATGTAAAGTCACTAGTGTACCTGATAACTCTGCCACCAGGCTCCCATCACCAGGGCTCAATGTAAAGTCACTAGTGTACCTGATAACTCTGCCACCAGGCTCCCATCACCAGGGCTCAATGTAAAGTCACTAGCGTACCTGATAACTCTTCCGCCAGGCTCCCATCACCAGGGCTCAATGTAAAGTCACTAGCGTACCTGATAACTCTGCCACCAGGTTCCCATCACCAGGGCTCAATGTAAAGTCACTAGTGTACCTGATAACTCTGCCACCAGGTTCCCATCACCAGGGCTCAATGTTAAGTCACTAGTGTACCTGATAACTCTGCCACCAGGCTCCCATCACCAGGGCTCAATGTTAAGTATCTAGTGTACCTGATAACTCTGCCACCAGGCAGCCATCACCAGGGCTCAATGTTAAGTCACTAGTGTACCTGATAACTCTGCCACCAGGCTCCCATCACCAGGGCTCAATGTAAAGTCACTAGTGTACCTGATAACTCTGCCACCAGGTTCCCATCACCAGGGCTCAATGTAAAGTCACTAGTGTACCTGATAACTCTGCCGCCAGGCTCCCATCACCAGGGCTCAATGTAAAGTCACTAGCGTACCTGATAACTCTGCCACCAGGTTCCCATCACCAGGGCTCAATGTAAAGTCACTAGTGAACCTGATAACTCTTTCACCAGATTCCCATCACCAGGGCTCAATGTAAAGTCACTAGCGTAATTGATAACTTTGCCACCAAGCTCCCATCACCAGGGCTCAATGTTAAGTCACGAGTGTACCTGATAACTCTGCCACCAGGCTCCCATCACCAGGGCTCAATGTTAAGTCACTAGTGTACCTGATAACTCTGCCACCAGGCTCCCATCACCAGGGCTCAATGTTAAGTCACTAGTGTACCTGATAACTCTGCCACCAGGCTCCCATCACCAGGGCTCAATGTTAAGTATCTAGTGTACCTGATAACTCTGCCACCAGGCAGCCATCACCAGGGCTCAATGTTAAGTCACTAGTGTACCTGATAACTCTGCCACCAGGCTCCCATCACCAGGGCTCAATGTAAAGTCACTAGTGTACCTGATAACTCTGCCACCAGGTTCCCATCACCAGGGCTCAATGTAAAGTCACTAGTGTACCTGATAACTCTGCCGCCAGGCTCCCATCACCAGGGCTCAATGTAAAGTCACTAGCGTACCTGATAACTCTGCCACCAGGTTCCCATCACCAGGGCTCAATGTAAAGTCACTAGTGAACCTGATAACTCTTTCACCAGATTCCCATCACCAGGGCTCAATGTAAAGTCACTAGCGTAATTGATAACTTTGCCACCAAGCTCCCATCACCAGGGCTCAATGTTAAGTCACGAGTGTACCTGATAACTCTGCCACCAGGCTCCCATCACCAGGGCTCAATGTTAAGTCACTAGTGTACCTGATAACTCTGCCACCAGGCTCCCATCACCAGGGCTCAATGTAAAGTCACTAGTGTACCTGATAACTCTGCCACCAGGTTCCCATCACCAGGGCTCAATGTAAAGTCACTAGCGTACCTGATAACTCTGCCACCAGGCTCCCATCATCAGGGCTCAATGTAAAGTCACTAGTGTACCTGATAACTCTGCCACCAGGCTCCCATCACCAGGACTCAATATTAAGTCAATAGTGTACCTGATAACTCTGCCACCAGGCTCCCATCACCAGGGCTCAATGTTAAGTCAATAGTGTACCTGATAACTCTGCCACCAGGCTCCCATCACCAGGGCTCAATGTAAAGTCACTAGTGTACCTGATAACTCTGCCACCAGGTTCCCATCACCAGGGCTCAATGTAAAGTCACTATTGTACCTGATAACTCTGCCACCAGGTTCCCATCACCAGGGCTCATTGTAAAGTCATTAGTGTACCTGATAACTCTGCCACCAGGCTCCCATCACCAGGGCTCAATGTAAAGTCACTAGTGTACCTGATAACTCTGCCACCAGGCTCCCATCACCAGGACTCAATGTTAAGTCACTAGTGTACCTGATAACTCTGCCACCAGGCTCCCATCACCAGTGCTCAATGTTAAGTCACTAGTGTACCTGATAACTCTGCCACCAGGCTCCCATCACCAGGGCTCAATGTAAAGTCATTAGTGTACCTGATAACTCTGCCACCAGGCTCCCATCACCAGGGCTCAATGTTAAGTCACTAGTGTACCTGATAACTCTGCCACCAGGTTCCCATCACCAGGGCTCAATGTAAAGTCACTAGTGTACCTGTTAACTCTGCCACCAGGCTCCCATCACCAGGGCTCAATGTAAAGTCATTAGTGTACCTGATAACTCTGCCACCAGGCTCCCATCACCAGGGCTCAATGTAAAGTCACTAGTGTACCTGATAACTCTGCCACCAGGCTCCCATCACCAGGACTCAATGTTAAGTCACTAGTGTACCTGATAACTCTGCCACCAGGCTCCCATCACCAGGGCTCAATGTAAAGTCACTAGTGTACCTGATAACTCTGGCACCAGGTTCCCATCACCAGGGCTCAATGTAAAGTCACTAGTGTACCTGATAACTCTGGCACCAGGTTCCCATCACCAGGGCTCAATGTAAAGTCACTAGTGTACCTGATAACTCTGGCACCAGGTTCCCATCACCAGGGCCCAATGTAAAGTCACTAGTGTACCTGATAACTCTGCCACCAGGTTCCCATCACCAGGGCTCAATGTAAAGTCATTAGTGTACCTGATAACTCTGCCACCAGGCTCCCATCACCAGGGCTCAATGTAAAGTCACTAGTGTACCTGATAACTCTGCCACCAGGTTCCCATCACCATGGCTCAATGTAAAGTCACTAGCGTACCTGATAACTCTGCCGCCAGGCTCCCATCACCAGGGCTCAATGTAAAGTCACTAGCGTACCTGATAACTCTGCCACCAGGTTCCCATCACCAGGGCTCAATGTAAAGTCACTAGTGAACCTGATAACTCTTTCACCAGATTCCCATCACCAGGGCTCAATGTAAAGTCACTAGCGTAATTGATAACTTTGCCACCAAGCTCCCATCACCAGGGCTCAATGTTAAGTCACGAGTGTACCTGATAACTCTGCCACCAGGCTCCCATCACCAGGGCTCAATGTTAAGTCACTAGTGTACCTGATAACTCTGCCACCAGGCTCCCATCACCAGGGCTCAATGTAAAGTCACTAGTGTACCTGATAACTCTGCCACCAGGCTCCCATCACCAGGGCTCAATGTAAAGTCACTAGTGTACCTGATAACTCTGCCACCAGGTTCCCATCACCAGGGCTCAATGTAAAGTCACTAGCGTACCTGATAACTCTGCCACCAGGCT
The DNA here is from genome assembly GCF_045791955.1 of Oncorhynchus clarkii lewisi. NCBI lineage: Eukaryota > Metazoa > Chordata > Actinopteri > Salmoniformes > Salmonidae > Oncorhynchus > Oncorhynchus clarkii. Next base: position 73,424,317 of record NC_092162.1, read on the forward strand.
CCCATCATCAGGGCTCAATGTAAAGTCACTAGTGTACCTGATAACTCTGCCACCAGGCTCCCATCACCAGGACTCAATATTAAGTCAATAGTGTACCTGATAACTCTGCCACCAGGCTCCCATCACCAGGGCTCAATGTTAAGTCAATAGTGTACCTGATAACTCTGCCACCAGGCTCCCATCACCAGGGCTCAATGTAAAGTCACTAGTGTACCTGATAACTCTGCCACCAGGTTCCCATCACCAGGGCTCAATGTAAAGTCACTATTGTACCTGATAACTCTGCCACCAGGTTCCCATCACCAGGGCTCATTGTAAAGTCATTAGTGTACCTGATAACTCTGCCACCAGGCTCCCATCACCAGGGCTCAATGTTAAGTCAATAGTGTACCTGATAACTCTGCCACCAGGCTCCCATCACCAGGGCTCAATGTAAAGTCACTAGTGTACCTGATAACTCTGCCACCAGGTTCCCATCACCAGGGCTCAATGTAAAGTCACTATTGTACCTGATAACTCTGCCACCAGGTTCCCATCACCAGGGCTCATTGTAAAGTCATTAGTGTACCTGATAACTCTGCCACCAGGCTCCCATCACCAGGGCTCAATGTAAAGTCACTAGTGTACCTGATAACTCTGCCACCAGGCTCCCATCACCAGGACTCAATGTTAAGTCATTAGTGTACCTGATAACTCTGCCACCAGGCTCCCATCACCAGGGCTCAATGTAAAGTCACTAGTGTACCTGATAACTCTGCCACCAGGCTCCCATCACCAGGACTCAATGTTAAGTCACTAGTGTACCTGATAACTCTGCCACCAGGCTCCCATCACCAGTGCTCAATGTTAAGTCACTAGTGTACCTGATAACTCTGCCACCAGGCTCCCATCACCAGGGCTCAATGTAAAGTCATTAGTGTACCTGATAACTCTGCCACCAGGCTCCCATCACCAGGGCTCAATGTTAAGTCACTAGTGTACCTGATAACTCTGCCACCAGGTTCCCATCACCAGGGCTCAATGTAAAGTCACTAGTGTACCTGTTAACTCTGCCACCAGGCTCCCATCACCAGGGCTCAATGTAAAGTCATTAGTGTACCTGATAACTCTGCCACCAGGCTCCCATCACCAGGGTTCAATGTAAAGTCACTAGTGTACCTGATAACTCTGCCACCAGGCTCCCATCACCAGGACTCAATGTTAAGTCACTAGTGTACCTGATAACTCTGCCACCAGGCTCCCATCACCAGGGCTCAATGTAAAGTCACTAGTGTACCTGATAACTCTGGCACCAGGTTCCCATCACCAGGGCTCAATGTAAAGTCACTAGTGTACCTGATAACTCTGGCACCAGGTTCCCATCACCAGGGCTCAATGTAAAGTCACTAGTGTACCTGATAACTCTGGCACCAGGTTCCCATCACCAGGGCCCAATGTAAAGTCACTAGTGTACCTGATAACTCTGCCACCAGGTTCCCATCACCAGGGCTCAATGTAAAGTCATTAGTGTACCTGATAACTCTGCCACCAGGCTCCCATCACCAGGGCTCAATGTAAAGTCACTAGTGTACCTGATAACTCTGCCACCAGGTTCCCATCACCATGGCTCAATGTAAAGTCACTAGCGTACCTGATAACTCTGCCGCCAGGCTCCCATCACCAGGGCTCAATGTAAAGTCACTAGCGTACCTGATAACTCTGCCACCAGGTTCCCATCACCAGGGCTCAATGTAAAGTCACTAGTGAACCTGATAACTCTTTCACCAGATTCCCATCACCAGGGCTCAATGTAAAGTCACTAGCGTAATTGATAACTTTGCCACCAAGCTCCCATCACCAGGGCTCAATGTTAAGTCACGAGTGTACCTGATAACTCTGCCACCAGGCTCCCATCACCAGGGCTCAATGTTAAGTCACTAGTGTACCTGATAACTCTGCCACCAGGCTCCCATCACCAGGGCTCAATGTAAAGTCACTAGTGTACCTGATAACTCTGCCACCAGGCTCCCATCACCAGGGCTCAATGTAAAGTCACTAGTGTACCTGATAACTCTGCCACCAGGTTCCCATCACCAGGGCTCAATGTAAAGTCACTAGCGTACCTGATAACTCTGCCACCAGGCTCCCATCATCAGGGCTCAATGTAAAGTCACTAGTGTACCTGATAACTCTGCCACCAGGCTCCCATCACCAGGACTCAATATTAAGTCAATAGTGTACCTGATAACTCTGCCACCAGGCTCCCATCACCAGGGCTCAATGTTAAGTCAATAGTGTACCTGATAACTCTGCCACCAGGTTCCCATCACCAGGGCTCAATGTAAAGTCACTATTGTACCTGATAACTCTGCCACCAGGTTCCCATCACCAGGGCTCATTGTAAAGTCATTAGTGTACCTGATAACTCTGCCACCAGGCTCCCATCACCAGGGCTCAATGTTAAGTCAATAGTGTACCTGATAACTCTGCCACCAGGCTCCCATCACCAGGGCTCAATGTAAAGTCACTAGTGTACCTGATAACTCTGCCACCAGGTACCCATCACCAGGGCTCAATGTAAAGTCACTATTGTACCTGATAACTCTGCCACCAGGTTCCCATCACCAGGGCTCATTGTAAAGTCATTAGTGTACCTGATAACTCTGCCACCAGGCTCCCATCACCAGGGCTCAATGTAAAGTCACTAGTGTACCTGATAACTCTGCCACCAGGCTCCCATCACCAGGACTCAATGTTAAGTCATTAGTGTACCTGATAACTCTGCCACCAGGCTCCCATCACCAGGGCTCAATGTTAAGTCAATAGTGTACCTGATAACTCTGCCACCAGGCTCCCATCACCAGGGCTCAATGTAAAGTCACTAGTGTACCTGATAACTCTGCCACCAGGTTCCCATCACCAGGGCTCAATGTAAAGTCACTATTGTACCTGATAACTCTGCCACCAGGTTCCCATCACCAGGGCTCATTGTAAAGTCATTAGTGTACCTGATAACTCTGCCACCAGGCTCCCATCACCAGGGCTCAATGTAAAGTCACTAGTGTACCTGATAACTCTGCCACCAGGCTCCCATCACCAGGACTCAATGTTAAGTCACTAGTGTACCTGATAACTCTGCCACCAGGCTCCCATCACCAGTGCTCAATGTAAAGTCACTAGTGTACCTGATAACTCTGGCACCAGGTTCCCATCACCAGGGCTCAATGTAAAGTCACTAGTGTACCTGATAACTCTGGCACCAGGTTCCCATCACCAGGGCTCAATGTAAAGTCACTAGTGTACCTGATAACTCTGGCACCAGGTTCCCATCACCAGGGCCCAATGTAAAGTCACTAGTGTACCTGTTAACTCTGCCACCAGGCTCCCATCACCAGGGCTCAATGTAAAGGCATTAGTGTACCTGATAACTCTGCCACCAGGCTCCCATCACCAGGGCTCAATGTAAAGTCACTAGTGTACCTGATAACTCTGCCACCAGGCTCCCATCACCAGGACTCAATGTTAAGTCACTAGTGTACCTGATAACTCTGCCACCAGGCTCCCATCACCAGGGCTCAATGTAAAGTCACTAGTGTACCTGATAACTCTGCCACCAGGTTCCCATCACCAGGGCTCAATGTAAAGTCACTAGTGTACCTGATAACTCTGGCACCAGGTTCCCATCACCAGGGCTCAATGTAAAGTCACTAGTGTACCTGATAACTCTGGCACCAGGTTCCCATCACCAGGGCTCAATGTAAAGTCACTAGTGTACCTGATAACTCTGCCACCAGGCTCCCATCACCAGGGCTCAATGTAAAGTCACTAGTGTACCTGATAACTCTGCCACCAGGTTCCCATCACCAGGGCTCAATGTAAAGTCACTAGTGTACCTGATAACTCTGGCACCAGGTTCCCATCACCAGGGCTCAATGTAAAGTCACTAGTGTACCTGATAACTCTGGCACCAGGTTCCCATCACCAGGGCCCAATGTAAAGTTACTAGTGTACCTGATAACTCTGCCACCAGGTTCCCATCACCAGGGCTCAATGTAAAGTCATTAGTGTACCTGATAACTCTGCCACCAGGCTCCCATCACCAGGGCTCAATGTAAAGTCACTAGTGTACCTGATAACTCTGCCACCAGGCTCCCATCACCAGGGCTCAATGTAAAGTCACTAGTGTACCTGATAACTCTGCCACCAGGCTCCCATCACCAGGGCTCAATGTAAAGTCACTAGTGTACCTGATAACTCTGCCACCAGGTTCCCATCACCAGGGCTCAATGTAAAGTCACTAGCGTACCTGATAACTCTGCCACCAGGTTCCCATCACCAGGGCTCAATGTAAAGTCACTAGTGTACCTGATAACTCTGCCACCAGGTTCCCATCACCAGGGCTCAATGTAAAGTCATTAGTGTACCTGATAATTCTGCCACCAGGCTCCCATCACCAGGGCTCAATGTAAAGTCACTAGTGTACCTGATAACTCTGCCACCAGGCTCCCATCACCAGGGCTCAATGTAAAGTCACTAGTGTACCTGATAACTCTGGCACCAGGCTCCCATCACCAGGGCTCAATGTAAAGTCACTAGTGTACCTGATAACTCTGCCACCAGGTTCCCATCACCAGGGCTCAATGTAAAGTCACTAGCGTACCTGATAACTCTGCCACCAGGTTCCCATCACCAGGGCTCAATGTAAAGTCACTAGTGTACCTGCTAACTCTGGCACCAGGTTCCCATCACCAGGGCTCAATGTAAAGTCACTAGTGTACCTGATAACTCTGCCACCAGGCTCCCATCACCAGGACTCAATGTAAAGTCAATAGTGTACCTGATAACTCTGCCACCAGGCTCCCATCGCCAGGGCTCAATGTAAAGTCACTAGCGTACCTGATAACTCTGCCGCCAGGCTCCCATCACCAGGGCTCAATGTAAAGTCACTAGCGTACCTGATAACTCTGCCACCAGGTTCCCATCACCAGGGCTCAATGTAAAGTCACTAGTGTACCTGATAACTCTGCCACCAGGTTCCCATCACCAGGGCTCAATGTTAAGTCACTAGTGTACCTGATAACTCTGCCACCAGGCTCCCATCACCAGGGCTCAATGTAAAGTCACTAGTGTACCTGATAACTCTGCCACCAGGTTCCCATCACCATGGCTCAATGTAAAGTCACTAGCGTACCTGATAACTCTGCCACCAGGTTCCCATCACCAGGGCTCAATGTAAAGTCACTAGTGTACCTGATAACTCTGCCACCAGGTTCCCATCACCAGGGCTCAATGTTAAGTCACTAGTGTACCTGATAACTCTGCCACCAGGCTCCCATCACCAGGGCTCAATGTTAAGTATCTAGTGTACCTGATAACTCTGCCACCAGGCAGCCATCACCAGGGCTCAATGTTAAGTCACTAGTGTACCTGATAACTCTGCCACCAGGCTCCCATCACCAGGGCTCAATGTAAAGTCACTAGTGTACCTGATAACTCTGCCACCAGGTTCCCATCACCAGGGCTCAATGTAAAGTCACTAGTGTACCTGATAACTCTGCCGCCAGGCTCCCATCACCAGGGCTCAATGTAAAGTCACTAGCGTACCTGATAACTCTGCCACCAGGTTCCCATCACCAGGGCTCAATGTAAAGTCACTAGTGAACCTGATAACTCTTTCACCAGATTCCCATCACCAGGGCTCAATGTAAAGTCACTAGCGTAATTGATAACTTTGCCACCAAGCTCCCATCACCAGGGCTCAATGTTAAGTCACGAGTGTACCTGATAACTCTGCCACCAGGCTCCCATCACCAGGGCTCAATGTTAAGTCACTAGTGTACCTGATAACTCTGCCACCAGGCTCCCATCACCAGGGCTCAATGTAAAGTCACTAGTGAACCTGATAACTCTTTCACCAGATTCCCATCACCAGGGCTCAATGTAAAGTCACTAGCGTAATTGATAACTTTGCCACCAAGCTCCCATCACCAGGGCTCAATGTTAAGTCACGAGTGTACCTGATAACTCTGCCACCAGGCTCCCATCACCAGGGCTCAATGTTAAGTCACTAGTGTACCTGATAACTCTGCCACCAGGCTCCCATCACCAGGGCTCAATGTAAAGTCACTAGTGTACCTGATAACTCTGCCACCAGGCTCCCATCACCAGGGCTCAATGTAAAGTCACTAGTGTACCTGATAACTCTGCCACCAGGCTCCCATCACCAGGGCTCAATGTAAAGTCACTAGCGTACCTGATAACTCTTCCGCCAGGCTCCCATCACCAGGGCTCAATGTAAAGTCACTAGCGTACCTGATAACTCTGCCACCAGGTTCCCATCACCAGGGCTCAATGTAAAGTCACTAGTGTACCTGATAACTCTGCCACCAGGTTCCCATCACCAGGGCTCAATGTTAAGTCACTAGTGTACCTGATAACTCTGCCACCAGGCTCCCATCACCAGGGCTCAATGTTAAGTATCTAGTGTACCTGATAACTCTGCCACCAGGCAGCCATCACCAGGGCTCAATGTTAAGTCACTAGTGTACCTGATAACTCTGCCACCAGGCTCCCATCACCAGGGCTCAATGTAAAGTCACTAGTGTACCTGATAACTCTGCCACCAGGTTCCCATCACCAGGGCTCAATGTAAAGTCACTAGTGTACCTGATAACTCTGCCGCCAGGCTCCCATCACCAGGGCTCAATGTAAAGTCACTAGCGTACCTGATAACTCTGCCACCAGGTTCCCATCACCAGGGCTCAATGTAAAGTCACTAGTGTACCTGATAACTCTGGCACCAGGTTCCCATCACCAGGGCTCAATGTAAAGTCACTAGTGTACCTGATAACTCTGGCACCAGGTTCCCATCACCAGGGCTCAATGTAAAGTCACTAGTGTACCTGATAACTCTGGCACCAGGTTCCCATCACCAGGGCCCAATGTAAAGTCACTAGTGTACCTGATAACTCTGCCACCAGGTTCCCATCACCAGGGCTCAATGTAAAGTCATTAGTGTACCTGATAACTCTGCCACCAGGCTCCCATCACCAGGGCTCAATGTAAAGTCACTAGTGTACCTGATAACTCTGCCACCAGGTTCCCATCACCATGGCTCAATGTAAAGTCACTAGCGTACCTGATAACTCTGCCGCCAGGCTCCCATCACCAGGGCTCAATGTAAAGTCACTAGCGTACCTGATAACTCTGCCACCAGGTTCCCATCACCAGGGCTCAATGTAAAGTCACTAGTGAACCTGATAACTCTTTCACCAGATTCCCATCACCAGGGCTCAATGTAAAGTCACTAGCGTAATTGATAACTTTGCCACCAAGCTCCCATCACCAGGGCTCAATGTTAAGTCACGAGTGTACCTGATAACTCTGCCACCAGGCTCCCATCACCAGGGCTCAATGTTAAGTCACTAGTGTACCTGATAACTCTGCCACCAGGCTCCCATCACCAGGGCTCAATGTAAAGTCACTAGTGTACCTGATAACTCTGCCACCAGGCTCCCATCACCAGGGCTCAATGTAAAGTCACTAGTGTACCTGATAACTCTGCCACCAGGTTCCCATCACCAGGGCTCAATGTAAAGTCACTAGCGTACCTGATAACTCTGCCACCAGGCTCCCATCATCAGGGCTCAATGTAAAGTCACTAGTGTACCTGATAACTCTGCCACCAGGCTCCCATCACCAGGACTCAATATTAAGTCAATAGTGTACCTGATAACTCTGCCACCAGGCTCCCATCACCAGGGCTCAATGTTAAGTCAATAGTGTACCTGATAACTCTGCCACCAGGCTCCCATCACCAGGGCTCAATGTAAAGTCACTAGTGTACCTGATAACTCTGCCACCAGGTTCCCATCACCAGGGCTCAATGTAAAGTCACTATTGTACCTGATAACTCTGCCACCAGGTTCCCATCACCAGGGCTCATTGTAAAGTCATTAGTGTACCTGATAACTCTGCCACCAGGCTCCCATCACCAGGGCTCAATGTAAAGTCACTAGTGTACCTGATAACTCTGCCACCAGGCTCCCATCACCAGGACTCAATGTTAAGTCACTAGTGTACCTGATAACTCTGCCACCAGGCTCCCATCACCAGTGCTCAATGTTAAGTCACTAGTGTACCTGATAACTCTGCCACCAGGCTCCCATCACCAGGGCTCAATGTAAAGTCACTAGTGTACCTGATAACTCTGGCACCAGGTTCCCATCACCAGGGCTCAATGTAAAGTCACTAGTGTACCTGATAACTCTGGCACCAGGTTCCCATCACCAGGGCCCAATGTAAAGTCACTAGTGTACCTGATAACTCTGCCACCAGGTTCCCATCACCAGGGCTCAATGTAAAGTCATTAGTGTACCTGATAACTCTGCCACCAGGCTCCCATCACCAGGGCTCAATGTAAAGTCACTAGTGTACCTGATAACTCTGCCACCAGGTTCCCATCACCATGGCTCAATGTAAAGTCACTAGCGTACCTGATAACTCTGCCGCCAGGCTCCCATCACCAGGGCTCAATGTAAAGTCACTAGCGTACCTGATAACTCTGCCACCAGGTTCCCATCACCAGGGCTCAATGTAAAGTCACTAGTGAACCTGATAACTCTTTCACCAGATTCCCATCACCAGGATTCAATGTAAAGTCACTAGCGTAATTGATAACTTTGCCACCAAGCTCCCATCACCAGGGCTCAATGTTAAGTCACGAGTGTACCTGATAACTCTGCCACCAGGCTCCCATCACCAGGGCTCAATGTTAAGTCACTAGTGTACCTGATAACTCTGCCACCAGGCTCCCATCACCAGGGCTCAATGTAAAGTCACTAGTGTACCTGATAACTCTGCCACCAGGCTCCCATCACCAGGGCTCAATGTAAAGTCACTAGTGTACCTGATAACTCTGCCACCAGGCTCCCATCACCAGGGCTCAATGTAAAGTCACTAGTGTACCTGATAACTCTGTCACCAGGCTCCCATCACTAGGGCTCAATGTAAAGTCACTAGTGTACCTGATAACTCTGCCACCAGGTTCCCATCACCAGGGCTCAATGTAAAGTCACTATTGTACCTGATAACTCTGCCACCAGGTTCCCATCACCAGGGCTCATTGTAAAGTCATTAGTGTACCTGATAACTCTGCCACCAGGCTCCCATCACCAGGGCTCAATGTTAAGTCAATAGTGTACCTGATAACTCTGCCACCAGGCTCCCATCACCAGGGCTCAATGTAAAGTCACTAGTGTACCTGATAACTCTGCCACCAGGTTCCCATCACCAGGGCTCAATGTAAAGTCACTATTGTACCTGATAACTCTGCCACCAGGTTCCCATCACCAGGGCTCATTGTAAAGTCATTAGTGTACCTGATAACTCTGCCACCAGGCTCCCATCACCAGGGCTCAATGTAAAGTCACTAGTGTACCTGATAACTCTGCCACCAGGCTCCCATCACCAGTGCTCAATGTTAAGTCACTAGTGTACCTGATAACTCTGCCACCAGGCTCCCATCACCAGGGCTCAATGTAAAGTCATTAGTGTACCTGATAACTCTGCCACCAGGCTCCCATCACCAGGGCTCAATGTTAAGTCACTAGTGTACCTGATAACTCTGCCACCAGGTTCCCATCACCAGGGCTCAATGTAAAGTCACTAGTGTACCTGTTAACTCTGCCACCAGGCTCCCATCACCAGGGCTCAATGTAAAGTCATTAGTGTACCTGATAACTCTGCCACCAGGCTCCCATCACCAGGGCTCAATGTAAAGTCACTAGTGTACCTGATAACTCTGCCACCAGGCTCCCATCACCAGGACTCAATGTTAAGTCACTAGTGTACCTGATAACTCTGCCACCAGGCTCCCATCACCAGGGCTCAATGTAAAGTCACTAGTGTACCTGATAACTCTGGCACCAGGTTCCCATCACCAGGGCTCAATGTAAAGTCACTAGTGTACCTGATAACTCTGGCACCAGGTTCCCATCACCAGGGCTCAATGTAAAGTCACTAGTGTACCTGATAACTCTGGCACCAGGTTCCCATCACCAGGGCCCAATGTAAAGTCACTAGTGTACCTGATAACTCTGCCACCAGGTTCCCATCACCAGGGCTCAATGTAAAGTCATTAGTGTACCTGATAACTCTGCCACCAGGCTCCCATCACCAGGGCTCAATGTAAAGTCACTAGTGTACCTGATAACTCTGCCACCAGGTTCCCATCACCATGGCTCAATGTAAAGTCACTAGCGTACCTGATAACTCTGCCGCCAGGCTCCCATCACCAGGGCTCAATGTAAAGTCACTAGCGTACCTGATAACTCTGCCACCAGGTTCCCATCACCAGGGCTCAATGTAAAGTCACTAGTGAACCTGATAACTCTTTCACCAGATTCCCATCACCAGGGCTCAATGTAAAGTCACTAGCGTAATTGATAACTTTGCCACCAAGCTCCCATCACCAGGGCTCAATGTTAAGTCACGAGTGTACCTGATAACTCTGCCACCAGGCTCCCATCACCAGGGCTCAATGTTAAGTCACTAGTGTACCTGATAACTCTGCCACCAGGTTCCCATCACCAGGGCTCAATGTAAAGTCACTAGCGTACCTGATAACTCTGCCACCAGGCTCCCATCATCAGGGCTCAATGTAAAGTCACTAGTGTACCTGATAACTCTGCCACCAGGCTCCCATCACCAGGACTCAATATTAAGTCAATAGTGTACCTGATAACTCTGCCACCAGGCTCCCATCACCAGGGCTCAATGTTAAGTCAATAGTGTACCTGATAACTCTGCCACCAGGCTCCCATCACCAGGGCTCAATGTAAAGTCACTAGTGTACCTGATAACTCTGCCACCAGGTTCCCATCACCAGGGCTCAATGTAAAGTCACTATTGTACCTGATAACTCTGCCACCAGGTTCCCATCACCAGGGCTCATTGTAAAGTCATTAGTGTACCTGATAACTCTGCCACCAGGCTCCCATCACCAGGGCTCAATGTAAAGTCACTAGTGTACCTGATAACTCTGCCACCAGGCTCCCATCACCAGGACTCAATGTTAAGTCACTAGTGTACCTGATAACTCTGCCACCAGGCTCCCATCACCAGTGCTCAATGTAAGGGAATACCCCCCTGAATTGTACAAAAATGAATGGCAAGATATTGGCATTGGACAAACCATATACACGATGTCCAATACCACCCAAAG